>NW_006492031.1:2744379-2762843 GCF_000325575.1 Pteropus alecto | reverse complement strand
ACGCTGAATAAAAACAAAAAAAACAAAAAACAAAAAAAAAAGAGGAGGAGCAGGGGTCAAGAAGGGGGTGAGGGAGATCATATCTGTCCAGAAGGGGCAGGCACTGGCAGCGACAGCTAGTGTAACTGTACACGGACTCCCTTGGGAGGGAGTCTACCTCTGAGTAAAGGGTACTCCAATAACCCAATGAAACTGGAGCACAAACCAAACTTTCTCAAAGCGATGATTGGCCAGGCAGCTCTCATTAATCTCTCTCTCTGCTTTTCCTGGGGGAAAGAGATATGGGCAGGCGGAAGAGAAGAATCAAAGAATTCAGTTCTCACTCTCCAAGGCCACCCGTGAGGCAGGGTTGTGGAAAAACAAGGGGACTTTTCTGCTGAGTCTCTTCTCCTAAGAAAGGTGCCGTCTTTCACTTATTTGGGGTGCAGGTCGGGGGCACAGGAAGCCTAGGCAGAGACAGAGGGAGACAGCAAGGCTCCTGGAGGCTGCTTCCAAAATGACAAGCTGAGAAGTGAGGAGAGTTCTCCTGTAGAATAAGCTGAAACAGCAGACATGACATACCAAGGAAAGACAGACATAAGATCTGAGAGACAAAGGGCACACAGGACCTGTAAGGAAAAGGGACTGATCCCTGTACATCTTGAATGACCCTGTCAATACCAGAGTCCCATCCCAAGCAAAGAATCAAATTAGAGGGTAAGCATCCAGAGGCAAAGCATCCAGCAAAGCCCCAGGGAGGCAAGGGTGCTCCTTTTACATTCCTGAGGGATGATTCAATTCCACTTTGATCTGCAAGGGGCATAGATTGGGTCACATAAACTCTAGTATGTCCCCAGGTCATGGAAACTATGAAGTCTGAGTTAGTCCTATATTGTCCTAAGCTGCGCTGATCCATTCACTCCCTAAACCCAGGTACCACCCTAACAGTTTGGCCCTAGAAGTGATCCATCCTATTGAGTGCTCTCTGTCTGGACTGAGTCTAAACCAGTCCAGCTCCTAGAACAGAGATTGTATAGCCCGTTCTCCTCCCTCCTAGCTCAGCACATTTGCCTCTCAGGAAAGTCCTGCAAATGAGAACCGAAGTAGAGACTGTAGCTTTCAGATGGAGGAGGAGGAACACAAAAGAATGCACCATTAAATCTGATTCACCTACTCTTCTCAGCTCCTCAGTGAGTCCAATTTCTGGTTGGGAGCCAGTGCCCAACTTCTCTGCCAGTAGGAAGTTCACATTTCACAAGTGTCCCAAAGCTGGGGAAAAAATCACATCCCTAAAGATTACAAGAACTCACTGCCATAAAATATGTTTCTGCAATTCGGCAAGACATCACATGTGACAGCTGGCCATCATGCCCTGCAATGACACATGGAGGGGGCAGCTCAAGGCATCATGACATTGCACGACCCCCAATAGGCTGGGAAACTGAGGGGAGTACTTTCTTCTCAGGGAGAAGAGATCCTGTGGACAAAAAGCCAAGGCCAGGCCCACCTATAAATGACTCCCCAAAACATCAGCTCCGTCTTACCTCTGAGTCTTCATATCCGGCCACTGGCTGTCACCGAGTGGTTTGGTATCACTCTATTTTAATTCCCGGATGTGGCAGAGAAAGGAGAAACTCCTTCCTATTAGGTATAAGACCTGGCAAAAAGCAGGACACTTCTTCCGGCTCCACTAATGACCAAGGAGGCTGGGCTATAACTCCACTTCAGGATTCAGAGCTAAACTGAGGCACCACAGATATGCTCCCTGCCTTGGATTTCCTCCAACCACAAGGGATTTGCGGGAGGGTCTAAAAACTTCCCAGTTCAAGGAAACTGCCTGTTGTGGAGCTGTTGAAGTAGGAGACTGGAGTCTCAGGTGTTTAAGGAGAGAAGGGGAACTGGTATACTAATATCAGAAGGCAAAAACAAAACAAAAAAACAGGAAAGTCCACAATACAGGGCCCAAAAGAGTCAATGGGTATTTTGGGGAAAGGGAGATTCACAGGGAAGCAGGCCCCATTGAAGTTTATAGTGAGCACTCTGAATTTAAATGTATGCCTCTTAAAAGGAAAAATACCAGCTCCCTCTTCCCACACTTCAGCTACTTTTTCCACCCACCATGGATTCTGGACCTAAAATCTAAAGTCCTGTGAGATTTAATTTAAGCCTCGGGCACAGCAGTAATTGAGAATGATTATGTATATTTCACCTAGCCTGGGGAAGACTCCTCCAGACTAAATCTGAAATAGTTTCCCCTGGCTGAGAAGCAGATACCCAGAGTACCACAAGTCCCTAACACTGCCGTGCTTACTTCTGCCTATAGTCCCTTCTCTACTTCAAGCCATAACTGTTTCATCCATTAAACCCTATTTGAACATATTTCTCCTCGCCAGCTGTTTCTGTTTACTTTCTACTATGACAGTATCAAGTCAGACAATAAAGGGGACACTGCTTTGAAGGACAAAATGGACCGCAACTGCGGGCCATTATTACTGTTAAGGCTATAAGCACATTGAGGGAAGAACCAAGTTTCTACTTCCTTTGATTCTCTCCAGGGTCCTGTATGCTTTGTTTGTATAGTAACCTTTACAGTTTTGTAAATGCATTTCATATTTTATTTTCCCATCACCCTAGGAGTGAGGTAGAACTTTATCCAAGGTCACAGATAAAAGTAATAGCAATAATCAATGACAAAGCCAGAACTTGAACCTGGGTCTTCTGAAGCCACTTAGAGGCCACCAAAATCTCAGCAAATGCATTAGCTCTGGAAAGCGGGTCTCTGTAGCCCCAGCATTTTACCAGCCCTGACTTTAGTTTGGTATATCACCAAATGACATGTCAGTTATTTTACAAGTGGGGAAATGGAAGTGCAAAGTTTTGAAAAACTATTTCCCAAAGCAGCTGGTGTCAGAAGGTCAAGAACAGAGTTTCTGTGACCTGCTTCAGAATCTCCTGCACTGCATTCCTCTCCAAGCCTCTCCCCACCCCACCTCTTTGCCATATTTGGCTCTCAGCAGATTCAGGGTTCTCTGGGAAACTGACCTCACCTCCGGCCTCCGAGACAGGTGGTAGCCAGCACAACCTGGCCTCCCCTTCCCCCACCCAGCTGCCAGGCCTCTGACTTTAGATGCAAGGAGCTCACATTACTAAGGAATTGTTGTTTATTCTCAGCTGTTCAGGCTCCCTTTTCCTACAGACACAAGACACCCAACATCTGTTCATTACTTCTGGAGGCCTACAAACTGCATAGTCCATTATTCAGCCAAAACTTCCAGGAGGGAACATAAGTGAAAAATAGCAGCTGCGAAGCAGTTTTGTTCGGGTGCACGTCCACCTGAGTTTGAGGTAAAAGTGGCAGGTTCCCACCCACCCACCATCCCACCTGTCCAGGGATGTCAAGGACAGGCAAATCCCAAGAGCACAGACAGGACTGTCCCCTCCGACACTGGTGCCACAAGACAGTTCCACCCACCCCCCAAGGTTGGGACACGGAGTCTCTGTCCCACACAACACTCAGAATGGCCAAACCCAAGGTCTGTCCCACATAGAAGGGAAAGCCGGCAGCAGACAGACATGATGTGGAACTTATTGTTATTGGGGATGCAGGAAATACTGACAGAAACATGAACGATGCTGTAAGAGCAGTGTTATTAACTGTCTTCAAATACAAAATGAAGAATGGTCTAGCTCTCCTTCTGTTGCTGAGCAAGAGGAAATGAGTTTGTGTGGAGCTCACTGTGGTTGAGACTCGGGTTAGATGATAAACATTTACTAAGAGTAAGGCCAGTTAAGGACTCGAAAGCGTGACCAAAGGTGGTTAGAGAGTGGCTTCCTCTGCACATCTTTAAATGTAACTGGAGCCTAGCTAGAGGCAGTGACAGGAAAGAGATTATCTCAGGCCTAGTCCCCACCCTACCAATGTGGGTCTCTAAGGTCCGGATTTTCTCACTTTAAAAAAAGTCACTTATGCTTAAAACAAAGTTTATTTGAACTGACACATTTCTGGTCCCAGGCATTTTAATTATTGGATACTAAGCACCTCCCTGAAACCCACAAGCAGTTTTAATATCTTACATGGTGAAAGAGAAACAGGGATCAATCACTAGGGTGATGATGGGGCAAGGAACTAGGCATGGAGAGTAGGGGGCAAGAGAAAGAACTGAAGAGAGTAAGCTTCAACACCTCCCATGGTATCTCATTACTGTTACTCTCACGAATCTCGACCTCATTTCCCCATGGAGGAGCTAGCTACTGAAGAAGTCAGAGGAAAGCACACTGAATTTGTGTGGCTAGAGGAAGATGGAAGGTGCCAGTGAAACACAATCTAAATAAAATCACAGTTGACTGGCCACCATGTCCAGCCTCTCCTTCTGAGGACGAGGGAGAAAATGCTGCAAGACTCTTATGGAGCCTCAGTTCCCAAGGACAGAGGGCTGGTGTAACCTCTGTTGTGGGGAATGTTGCCAGAATGCTTCTTCTGGCCTTCGGCACGGGCCATGGTGAACAATGACGTCACCTCAGGAGAAGGACTGTCACCAGATAAGCCTCCCTGGTTTAATTGCTCATCAAAAAGAGTAAGAGTCAAAGAAGGTTTGCATAACATTTGGCTGCCCCTGTTACTGACATCGAGATACCAAGGCACAGACCAACATCATCTCTTGTCCTCTAAATCTTACAAGGACAGTCTTTATGTAAGTCAGGGCTGAAAGGACTTCCCGAGACTATTCCATCTCCTTGCCACCCATCCCAAGGAAGGCAGGTGGCATGCTCTGAGTATTCTGCTGCTTTTCTCAGAAAATCCCCCCAAATGCTATCTGCATTACCCACTAGTGATTAAGTGCACAGGCCCAAAGGCATGCTATCTGAGCTTTGGACCCCTTTCCATCACTTACTAGCTCTTTGATTTGGGGATAAGTTATTTCACCTCACTGTGTCTCAGTTTCCTCATCTGTAAAATCTCCCTCCTGGGGCTGTCATGAGCATTAGAACAGCATGGCACACTAAGAATCGTGCTGGCCATGTAGGAAGTGCTCTATAAATGGTAGTCTTTGTTATAACTAATTAAGTCTTCTTTCCTAATATTAGGAAACAGGATTATGCCTGTTAATTTTCCCTTCAGTTTAATTCTACAAAGAATTGTTAAGCTAGAGCATTGTGTGAGCCTCCTGAGTAAGTGCTGGGGATACAGCAAGACAAATAAGACAGAATGCGTGCATTGGAGTACACAGTCTGGCAAAGCAGAATTGTTTAAGTGCAAAATATAAGGGCAAACGAGCTATAAGTGGAAAGAATGATAAATTTTAACTAGAGGGAAAGAAGTGGTCTAGGCAGGCTATATGGAGGAATTGGTATTTAAGATTTACAGTATGAATTTCAGTAGAATAGAAGAATAGGGCATTCTAGAATAAAGACACAGTTTGAGTAAAGGCACTGAGGAATAAAAACTCATGAAGAGTTTTTGAAAATAAGGAGAGAGAAGTCAGGGCATATGGAAGGACACAAGAGGAGACGAAGCTGGACAAACAAGAGGGTCAGAGTATGATGAGTGTTAAAAGTTTTAGATTTTATTCTTTAGACAAAGGAACGCTATTCAAGGTTTTTTGTTTTGCTTTGTTTTGTTTTGAGGGGGGTGGGGCAGTGACACTATAGACCTACCTGTATGTGAAGAACATCAACTCTGGTGACAGTGTGAAATATATATGGCAGAAGCAAAAGATAGAATACACAGAGGCTAATTCGGAGACTATTATTCAATCAGTCCATATTTTTGGAATATCAACTATACGCATGGCAAATAGTTAAGGAAAGAGATAAAGAAAATCTGAAACTGGACATGAGAAAAATGTGGAATGAGAGAGGTGAGCAAGCAAAGAAAAGCCCTATGAGGATTTATTCAGAGATTAGATTGGAAGAAAACTGAATATGAGTGATGATTCATTAGTCAATGGAGGAAAAGAGACAACATTTATTGAATGACTACTGCAAGCCAGGCACTGAGCTACATGCTTCACTCATGAAATCCCATTTGACTCTCCCAAACACCCTGAAAAATAGATATCAAGAGCTCCATTTGAGGATGAGAGATTTTAAAAGGTGACTTGCCCAAGTTCACTTAGCTAGTAAGCAGAGGATGAGAATAAATTTAAACCAGGATCTTTAAAACTTTAAAACTCATGCTTTTCAATTATACCACATATTAAAAAGATAAATGATGCCAAATGCTATAAACAAGTCAGACATGAGGAAGATTGGTATAATCTATTAGATTTTATAATTAGGTCATTGATGACCTCTGAGAACAATTTCAGTGGAGTGGCAAGAGAAGACATGTGATTGCTATAGGTTAAAGGGTAAGTAAGGAATGAATAAATGGAGGCTGCAAAATTACATTGCTCTTTCCAGAAATCAAACAGTAAAAATAAGAGAGAGAGATCTATTTGCTCTCAAAACATTATTGAGCATCTACTATGTGTTAAATACTCTTTAGGACCTGGAATTATATTGTAAAAAGTAATGTGTGTGTGTGTGTGTGTGTGTGTGTGTGTGTGTGTGTGTGTGTGTGTGTGTGTTATTTGGTAGATGTATGTTTCAAAGGAACAAAATGTGTGTGATTATGCTATTTAAAATGAAATTCTGCCTATATATGCTAAGAAAATTGAAGCTTGGTAGTATAGTTGGTAATCTGGCAAATCAATCATAAAAGTATTTCATACACCCCAACTCTAAGCACACCATAATATTGGGTACTGTAAAGAGTTTCTGAAAGTTTCTGTAAAACTATTCATTTATTCCTAAAAATAATTTTTGGATCCCTATCAAAGATGACCCTGGCTTCAGTTTCTTCAAATCTGGGGGAAGGAAGAAGCAGAAAACCGATCCGAGAACTATGATTTGGTAAGAAAATCTACTTCAATAGAAGCATGTACCAAATGCAGTGTGAGCTCAGAGGAGAGAGAGCATGATCCAGAGAGAACGTCACAGAGGAGACAGTACCTATCCAAGTTGAAGGTTAGCAGAGGAGTTTTCCGGGTAGACCAAGGGGAGCATGTTTCCAGTCAGAGGGACCACATGTGCAAAGTCACTGATGTGTAAGAGACAGCATTGTGTGTTCTTGGAATTACAAAAGGAACTGTTTGACTGGATCAAAATGTTCAGTTGAGTGAGGGATGAGAGCAAGATATAATATCTACTATCAATCTCCTTTCAATTGCCCAGTCAACGTTTATTTATTGAGCAGGCTACGATCTAGGTGCAGGAAAACAGAAGTACACAAAAGCAAGTCTGTGCCCTAGAGAAATTTACATCCTGGAGCTCAGAAAATTGCAGAATGATGGAACAGAAATGTCGGAGATCTGGTCCAACCATCACTTTTTCTCCACTGTTCATCCTGTTTTTGAGATTAGAAAATGGAGGTACAGGGACTTTTTTTTTTTCCTTCATTTTAAACTAAAATCACATATCCAGAAAGCCAGGCTTCACAGATGATAAAAGGCTTTGCATGCAAAGACCAAGACTCAAAGAGTTGGAAGTTTAACGCACTCAAAAAAAAAAAAAAAAATGGCTCCAAAGCTCTAAGAAATGATTCCTTTCAAATGTTAAAGCTACCACTTGAGCCTTTTATTTCCGACTGGAACTCAGACTGTTCCACCTCTCCTAAGTCAGAAAAGTAGCTGCCTTTACAGGCAAGCAAACCAAGATCCAGAAAAGCTGAGATGCTTTGAGCAGCAAGCTCCTAATTGCTTCTAGGGTTGAGCAGAACAATCATAACTTATTACCCTGACATATAATGCTGAAACTATAAAAATTGCACAGTTTGTTCTGATGAGATAAAATAGCATGTTTGCCAAGCACTAGAGGGATATTACTTTTTACATACCATTTCGAACAAAAAATAAGAATTTTTTTTTTGGTTATGACACAAGGAATGAACTGAAGAAGACAGCTCAGTGGAGGATTTTCAGTGGTGGCCCTGTAACCTAGCTCTAGACAACCTTCCCACTGTACCTGAGTTGTTCATCTTTCTGTGAGGAATGCGTCTGGAGGAAGTAATGTAAATAATTCATTCCTGTAAATTTCTGCATTTGGCATGAGCTTTTGCATTAATGAAAGTCACACTGTTGAATGTTTCCATTTTCACAAACAGTCTGTTTGCCTCAGCCCTGGCTGCACTCTGCCCTCAGGCTGTCCTTAGTGGCAAGTGCCAGTGCTTAGATTCCCCCACCCCTCTTTTAGTTGCTGAGACTGGACCATGGCCCTCACAATTCACCTCAACTCAGAGACTGCATAGGATTTTAATACCTTTAAACTGGGATTTGGGATTGGTTATGCTAAGTGATCTGGTAAAATCTCTACTGTAGCTCTGAGTCTTGAACAGGAAAGGTCTATTTTGCTTTCAGTAATCCTGGTGTTTGAAAATGCAGGTTTTTAAAATGTGTCAATCATATAATGCAAATCATTCGTTTTATAGAAAGGATTCATGTGTAAAGCATTCCTTTACACATATGAACACTTTTATTCAATTAATCAACTTAAATAAGGCATACTCTATGAGGAAGCCACCTGTTGAATAACTTAGACTGTCCAAAGAAACATGAAATGTCAGTAAACACTGAGTGACCTTGTTTCTCTGTATTTCCAGGAAAAGAAAGCACTTCATTTCCCATACCTTCAACCACTCCCTGGATGTAAGCTGCTGCTTCAAGAAGGCATATTAATTCTGACAGCTGGAAAATTTTATGAGCAATAGACCTTCCTTAGATGATAGAATTATAGGCCTGGAAGAAACATTAGATATTCAGTGCAATGCCCATCCTTCTCCCACCTTGTCCCACCCATGTTCACCGATGAGAAACTGAGGCACTGGCAAGATACATCTTGGACCAAAATCATAAGGCTGGAACTGAAACTGCTTTTTGTAAATCAAACACCTTTTGGTCACATTCTACCTTAATTACTAATAGTATTATTTTGGAAGTAGTATTTTATCCTCAAAGAATAAAAAACAAGTGGCACCAAGGAGTCTAAACACTCATTCTACTTTTGTCTGCACACATTCTTTATGCATCCAATTCCCTCGTAAGCCTGCACAGACCAAGAAGTTAATCAAACACAAATACCTCACTAGAACTAATCCCAACATGTGAACATTTAGATTTACACAAAAGACATAACAGACTGGTTATTTGCTTTTGGAAAGGACTTTTTGTTTTACACAAATAGAATTCCTTTATGTGGGGAATTCCCCTAACACATTTTAAGTATTACTTGATTTATATACAACTTTGTAACACCATTGCTACTTAATATATCTGTCAATAATTAACTTCCATGCTTTTACCCTTCTGTTCAAAGCTAATATATAATAACGAGGACTTGAACCAAATGAAAAATCTGCTTCATTCAAGCATAGGTTAGAAATGTTGCAATGTCCTAAAAAATTTCAGATTCATCTAAGATTTCCTAAGCCAGGCGCTGCATTTCCTCTTTTAAGCCTCATAAAAATCTTATGAGTTAAGTGCTATGTCCCCCAGTTTAGAGATGAGGAAACTGAGGCTCAGATTGATTAAGAACTTTAGTCTTCATGATGTGATTCAAACCCAGGTATTCTGAGTCCAAAACCAGAATTTTCTCCACTCCATTGTTTACTCTATTTCAACTTCTTGTAAAATATATATTTTCAGCCACATTCAAACTGGTTCTGTCACTTTTTTGTGAAGACTTTTATCTGATTTGCAATTTGGTAAATAAATTAGTATTTGAGATTGCCATTCTGCAAACTGCTATACTTTGTTTCTTCTTAAATCAGTCAGTTTCTATTTGTTCCTTAACTAAAACATGCCACAAAGTTAATACCAATTTTCGCAGGAGTTCTTATTGAAGTCTAAATATTTAAAAAAGAAACACTATTCCAAATATTTAGCAGAACTCACTTTCTAGAAATACTTTTTATTGCATGTTCCGGCCATCTCAATAGTTTCTCTTTTGCAACAAGTAATGGCAGTGTAGCCCTAATTCCTAATTTCTACCCAAGTGTCTCTCTCTAATGCCTCTTACCTGTTAAGAAGTCAACCTGTAGATCTGAGGGAGTCAGCAGGGCTCTGCAAGTGCTGGTGCCTGCAGGAGGCTCCTATATTCAGGAATGTCCACACAGTGCTCCAGGCAGGCCCTTCAAGAGCACAAAGAACAAAATGCTGGCCTCTTACAATGGGGCAGCTCAGGCTCCACAAAGTTGGTTTCCTTAAAATGAAACTTGCCACCCTCTGATAAAGTGGTAGCTTAGTAAACACTAAAAGACTTTTAAAAGTAGCTTCTCTGTAGTCTTCAGGTTCTAATTTAGCTTCCAAGGTAGATCTAACTTGTTTCCAGGATGTAGTAATGCAATGGCTTAAATCTTGCTAGCCAGAGCAAAGTCTCGGTTCTTCAAGGCATGCCCACATGATCTCATTCTGTGCAAGTTCACTCATGCATCCTTGGACCTTGGAACCAGGACATTAGGCTCCATCCCCACCATAATCAAATCTCCACAGCTTAATTCAAAGAACAACCAGTCAGCATGCGTTGTTTCCACTGTCCTTCAGGCAGAGCCCCCCTCGGATACTGAAAATCTAGGTTACGGCCCTGCCTCTCTCTCCCCTTCCCTCTCCTCCTCCATCTTTCTCTCCCCTTTCCTTTCCCCACTATAATATTCCTAGAGATACCCACTCTCTTCAGTGACTAGACACTCTTAATCCAAAATCAAATAGAAAGTTCTCCATCAATGGAGGTGTTAAAGCAGAGACAGAACCTGTTAGGGACATTCTCACATAGAGGTTGAGACCAGATGACCCGGGAGGGCACTTCCAGTTCTAAAGTTCTATAGTATTCCACAGCTTCCAAGGTTCTATAGCAAGTCCACACATACTCTTGCTCTTCTACTTGTCTTTTTATGAATTTTCTTTTTCCTACTTTGAGAATGTCCTCCACGTTTATTGAAATCAATTCTTACTAGTAAAAAAAAAAAAAAATGCCTTGGAGCAATTTACCCACATTGCTTTTTAACACATCATTTTCTGCCTTGTGTCATAATCGCTGATATGCAATTTCCGCCTCCCTTCAAACTGCAAATGGCATGGAAGCAAGATTTATGTCCTGTTCGTCTTTGTCATCCTGTTACTGAGCTCATTGCCCCCCATAGTGTATATGCTCAGTGAACATCTGTGAATGAAGAAATGATGGGTGGCAGTGTAGTGAGAGGGGAACCAGATCAGAAGGTTTGAAGAGGCACCCATTGCAATTAGTTTCCCAGCTTAAATCCTCTGGAGATTGCTTCTGTGCAGCGAACCCTTCTGGAAAGGTGGAGACTGAAGAACATCATCTGTTGCAGCCCTGCAGCATCCCGAGAGACAGCTCTGACAATGGTCATACTTTCCTTTGGATTATCACATCACACTCAGCCTACATCACATAGGAGGTCTCAGAAGTCACCTGGGACTATAATGCCCTTTGCCCAGAGCATGCATACCTGATTAACTAAAAGCTCAGATTACTTAAGTTAAGGGTGTTTGCACTGTCAGCCTTTAAGGAGCAATTAAAGGAAAGAACAAGAATGTATTTGGAAGCAGCTGCTTACCTATCAACTCTTAAAAAAACACTAATTGGAGCTTAACCTACCGACTCTCCCTCTTCTTGGTGAAGACCTCAGCTTAACCATTCCTGAGAGCACCTTGCTCTCTTTCAAAGATCTCCAGATAAGCAGATCCCCAACTTGGCCTCAGAGAAACCTCCTACACCCACTCTAGCTCTGGTGCTCCCTGCACTCCATGAAATAATCATCCTCCTCCACAGTTTCCCATCCACAGGATGTATGCTAATCCTGACTGTAAGGCCAACATTAAGCCATAATTTAATTCCCCTAAATGTCTGTTCATTCCATTTGACTTTCAAAGCTGAAAAATACCTTTAAAAAAGCCAATCCTACATTTTACAGATAAAGAATTCTCCTCAAGAGCCTACTCTGTGGCTACCTTTGTTTGCCTATTTGCTGTGCTATAAAGAGGAAGTTAATCCATTAATTACGAAGAGCTGAGTCCAGAAACACATTACTATGTACTTTTAAAAAAATAAATTTTATTTTAAGAATAGTTTTGCCACTATATTGTACACCTGAAACTAATATAATATTGTATGTCGACTATAATTGAAAAATAAATTTTTAAAAAAGAACAGTTTTAGATTTACAGAAGTTACCACATACTTCTAAACATTAAACTACTTCATCCTTCCTGTTACTGTTTTACTAACTGTGTCCTCACGTCCTACCCCAGGATTACAGAGCATTGTCAAAATAATTTATTTTCCATTTTATTGGCACTAATGGGTACTTTGGCTCAGGTTTCAGGAACAAGTTGCTTGTTTTCTGAGGAGAAATGTTACAAAGAGCAACTTTTGTACACAGCTCTACATTGAAAGGGGAAAGAGAATTTTATTTAAATTAGACTCATGTCTAAATATGATCACGGTAGGGCTAGCTAACATTTACTACACACTTAACTATGAATCAGACATGATCTCAATCTTCAAATCAATCTAATGAGCTAGTCGTTATCCCCATTTTCAAAAGAGAAAATACAGGGCTTGCGAAGGTCATCTAAAGACACACAGGTAATCAGCAGCTGGGCTGGGATTTAAACCAAACAATCTGGTTAGCTTGGTCTCTCTTCTCATGTGGAATGATCTCGGTCTTTAATGTCAGCATCTTGGTCCTAATTTGGTACCTGATTTGATAACATATTCATACATGCATACTACACAACTATTGAACGTGCCTTGTACAAAATACCATATGAATTCTTAATATCCATCACACGACCTGTTAGAGATCAATGTAAATTTGGTATATGCAGATACATATTCTGGACATATGGATTCCCAAAGTTTGGCAAACATTTTTGCATATCCTTGACATTTACAGCACACTTTCCAATTATACTAAGCTTATAATACTAATGTATTTCCTTACGTACAGGAGACAGTATGACCTAACAATTA
Source organism: Pteropus alecto (assembly GCF_000325575.1). Taxonomy (NCBI): domain Eukaryota; kingdom Metazoa; phylum Chordata; class Mammalia; order Chiroptera; family Pteropodidae; genus Pteropus; species Pteropus alecto. The sequence continues at coordinate 2,749,838 of NW_006492031.1, read as the reverse complement.
AGTGCAAGGGTTCTGGAATGAGAATGTCTGGGTCTAAATCCTGGATCCACCATGTATTAACAAGTTAATGAATCTCTAAATACCTCAGTTAACCCACGTGAAAAATTATATTGATAACCATAGTGGCTATCTCAGAGTGGGCTTGTTGTAAGAAGTAAATAAGATAATACACGTAAAGCACTTAGTGTATACTAAATGCTAAGAAAAAGTTCATGGTTATATTATTTTTCTGTCTGTAACTGTGTGTATAAACCACATATTCATCACTAATGTAATAATGCACATCGGGCAGCAAGGGATGTCTGGTTGCACAGAAATATCATAAACACACCACAAAACACTATAAAAATCTGCTTTACACAGGCGCCACACAGCGTACATGTATGAAATCCATTGATCATTTCAGTAGCTCCCCACTCACACACAAAAAAAGAGATGGACAGAGACTGAGGTCAACTTAGTACCTTAAAGTACAGGTTTATTTATTTTAAGGCCTGTGGAGAAGTGGGGAAGTGGAAAATGGTAACAATTGGTACAATTATGATCATTATCATTATGAATAGTTACAGACTATTCTTGCTGCCCAATGTGCATTATTACATTAGCGATGAATATGCGGTTTGTACACACAGTTACAGACTATAACCAGTATGAATAGAACTCTCGGCTTTCAGCATCTCAGATTTCTGTACTTGCCTATTCTAAAGCAACACGAGAATGCTTCATTGCTTCCTTACAATGAGAACAGTTTTGCCATTCAATTATCATCTCCATCATACTCCAAAGAAGTTAAAAGATGGCATTTGGGTCTTCTACTCAAAAGAGTGATCTTTCTATCCCTTTCATTACAGGAGAAGCAACTGGGAAAGCTAATGCAATGTGCTGTGACTAATGCCTTGGAAATGCCCAGAGCACAACAACCCTAATCCACTTTGAAGACTAACTGCATTCAGAATGCTAGGTTTTATATTAAGCTATATATTATAGTAAAATCAGCTGCAGGGGAAAATCCTCTTTGAACCAGAGCTAAAACATTTTTATTTATTTCTAAAACTTACAAGAGCCTGGTGAAAGAGAAAACAAACAAACAAACCAACCTTAATAATAAGATACCAACTTAACCCTTGGCTGAGGGATAGCAATGGTAGCTATGTGGGTTTTACACAAAGGCAATTGTATATGTTCATGATTATATATAGAGCCCTCAAGGGCATAATGGGGACAAAAAGCAGGGCTATTTTAATAGGAAACACTAAGATCAAGCCTCAAAGTCATTGTTTTACCAATGAAGCATAATGGCAAAAGTCAGTGATTATACAGTAACTAACAAGAAGGAAACTTTGTTCATCGTACGTGTTCTGCGGTTCTTCAGAGGGCAACCAGCAAGGGAACCCTATATTTTCTCTCTGATCCCTTCCCTTGAGCTTAATGGAACATTAAATTCATTCCTCAATTTCAAAAGAAAAATGTAGGATATGCAAATGGTCCCTGAGTACCGTAGAAGTGTCCAACTTCCCCATCTTCCATAATTACATTTCTTGATATTTGTTGATCAATTCTCTACTCAAGACATGTTACCCCAGCATTGCCATTAATGCAATGAGGGAGACACAGGAAAGATTGGAGCAGAGTGCCCAGGCTTCTCATTTTAACAGAATATGCTTTGATACATTTCTCAGAGGAATGAAGGGAATGAAAAGGGGCGATAATAAAAAAAGAAGGAAGTGTAATTTCTCTCCATTGCTGGTTTGGAGAGCAGGAAACCATGTGTGCCCCATCTTCGAGTAAGAGTGACAGCCTAGGACTAGGTGAGCTCAGATATAATCGATGCTCCATTCCAGGCAGGTACTAGTCAAGCTCAAGATGGATTCAGACTAGAAACAGTGCTTTTAAGGTAATAAAAGGAGTGGATGTAGGTCTTTGAGTATCTTAGCTTAAAAAATGAAGCCAGTCAAAATTATGGAGGAAATAATATATTCGGGGAGTGGGCCTTTATAAAATAGCACAAAGCTTGTGGAAAGCAACATGGAAAAATGTAGTTAGAGCCATAAGCTTGTAACACCTTTTGACCTTACAATACTGTTCCAAGGAGATTTGTAGTTGAAGAAATGGGGGTTTGGGAGTTGGGCAGACATGAATACAAATCCTAGCTCTATATTCACCGGTTTTGTGCCTTAGACTAGCTACTTACTTCTCTAATTTTCAGTTTCTTTCTGTACAAAAGGGGAAGAATAACACACACTTCACAAACTGTGAATATTAAATGATACACTACAAATAATGTGCCTGGCACATGTCAGGCATTTAACAAATTGATTTAGATTGTTTTTAACAGTAATAACAATTACTATTTCTTATGCAAGAGAGAATGTTAACAGTCAAAAATTGGCACCAACCAAAACATACAAACAACAAAATGACTAAGGAAATCATGGTATTTTCATTCAAAGGGTACAGGCAACTATTTAAAAATATAAACATAATATAATATATAAATATATTAATACTATATATTTATATCATTTGTGGTTATTTTTATATCCATTTGTATACATTCGATGGAAGTGGAATGGTATTGCACATACACTAAAATTACAACATTGAGTGTGTGTGAGTGTGTAATTTTTTATGTCAGTGTAATTGTCTATGTTAAGTGGTATGGGGAGCAGGATTTTGCCACCCCAAAATATGTCTCTGTGGCATAAGGATTATTTTAGGCTGATGGTTTTTAGGAAACAAAAGATACAGAAGGAACCTTTGACCTTCCTCTAACTGCCTAAAAGAATTTAGATGGGGGATCTGTCCAAGGGACCTACCACCATAGATAACTATAGTATAATACGAATTAGGGAAGAACCTAGTAAGGGCCCATTTGATCAAAGTCCCCTCTGTGTCCAATTGTCTTTGCATGGCCCAGCAAACATTTGTTTTTCTATCTCCATGTGAATTGCCTTCCTTCTCTTCGAAGTCCTAGACTCCTACCTCTTCTCCTTAGTTCAGAGTGGCATATAAGCCTTAACTGCCTGAACTTCTTTGAGCTCCCACATTCTTATGGAACCCTAGAATGAATGAAATTAAATTTGATTTTCTCCTGTTAATTTGTCTCATGTCAATTTAATTCTTACACCAGCCCAAAGAACTTAGAAAGGTAGAGGAGAAATTTTTCTTCTCTGACAGTGGTATCATTATAGATTTCATTTGCTCATGATAATTGTTTTGAGATAATAAAATATTTTTTTAAATGCCAAAATTAAATTCATTCTCTAATTTAAAATGAAAAATTTAGAGATGTGCAAATGGTCCCTAGGCAATTCTCAGGGTCTGAGGAAATATAACTTAAACCAGCAATACCAAGCGCACACTTGCCACATCAAGCCTAAAAAGTAGCAGATCAATTCCAGAGAGAATATTATGATTTTTAGAGATTTACCTACAGAATTGCTAAAAGAAAATCATCATCTGAAGGGATTAAGAAGTACAAATTGGTAGTTACAAAATAGCCACAAGGATATGAAGTACAGCATAGAAAATATAGTCAATAATATTGTAATAACCATATATAGTGCCAGGTGGGTACTAGGCTAATCAGGTGGATCACTTTGTAAATTATATAAATGTGTAACCATTACACTGCATACCTGAAACTAATATAAAATAATATTGAATGTCAACTCTGATTGAAAAATAAAAATTAAAAAAGAAAACTATCATCTTTTGTTTAATTATTAGATATCTGTTACAGATATTTGTTCTACTATATTCTAGGTACCATGCTAGATGATGAATCTGTAAGTATCCTGCTTTTGATGAGCATATAACCTACTAATGAAGATAAACTATTCAAATATTTAAACAAAAGGCAGTGGAAAGTGCTACAAAAGATACACAAGGCACTTTAGGGGTTGCATCCATTATCTCAATAAACCATAAGTACACATAAAGATGGAGATATGTTTTATAGGTAAAAAAAAAAAATTAAACATTGCCTAGAAGCCACTCAGCAATTAAGTGGCAGAGCCGTGAAACCTGAACTCTTGTCTTCCAATCACACATTTCTGCTCTCATCACTCTATCACAACCTCTCCCTTCATAAAGTGAACTGGGATTCTCTTTGTCAGAATCTTCTTTCTAGATCTTCCTTGTCCTATTTCAAACTCTGAGTAACTGTGTGAGGTTCCAGCTTTCAAGAAAATCAGTCGGCTACACTGCTTTTAAGGGATGTGAGATGTACTTTAGAGCCATATATGGAGTATCTAAAGGATATCTAGGCACAGCTGATTTTGCTCTAAAAAATTTGTTTCTGCTCTGTCTCAGTAGGAGGTTTAAGTAAAAGATTCCTCCCTCTACCCCATCTGGACTCCTTCACTCCTCTTTTCCTCCATTTTTTTCTTTTCTCCTTTTCTCAGTAAGATAATCCTCCACCTTTTCTTCTATCTCTTCTACTTCTATTAACTCCCATTTCCTTGTCCCCAAAGCTTCTGTCTTACAAATTCTGAGGTCCTGAGGGCCTGGTTCCTGACCTCATAACCATAACTCTCCCAGCCCTGCCTGCTGGTCTCCCTGAGCTTCTTAGAATCAGAGATGTCTGTTGTGGAGTAGGAAAAGGTAAGGTGGAAATGGATGTCATTATGTCATCAAAGATATCAAAAGGCCCATTTCTAAAATCTGACGTTGTAACTCAGTAATTCTAACTCTATCACAGTTCAAAACAAATTGGGACTCAGTGAGGGTAAGTCACACACCTGTAATTGATCACTGAAGGAAAGTGAAGAGAGCCTTACTTTTGGAGAAGGAAGACTGTAAATGTTCTAAAGCCTCTTGCATTGCTGTTTGTTTGTTGTGGGTTTTGTTATTGTTGTTGTTAGTTTGTTCTTTGTGAACTGTAGTTTCAGGCACCTTAAGTTATCAACTTTGAAGGCAGAAATTATTCCTATTTCTCACAGGTATTTTGTACACAAGCAGCCATGTTAGCTGCAGGCAAAGGTCCTTGAGTTTCAGGTCAGCATGTCTACCAGTAGTAGGTAGTTAGGCTGTGTTATGGCAACTCAGCACGAAAAAAAAAAAGCCTGTACAATGGCATATTTTAAAAACTGAAGATAAACAATTGACAAAAGTGATCTTATTTTCAGAAATTCCTGTCTAGGTGTCAGTCCAGGGAAGGGCAGGCAAAACAGAGAAGACCAGAAGGGCCCCAGCTGAGAAATGTAAATGTTCAGTAGTGTCAAAGGAGCAAGAATAGGGAATTTCAGAGATTAGGTGAGACACTTAGGCACAGCTGCCAAAATAGAAACCCATATCTGTATAGACCTTTGTAAGTGAAACACTCCTAAACAAATAAACAATATGATTTCATAACACCCAATAAGGGAAATGGAATAGGTGTAATGTTACTTTGTAGATAAGAGAAGAGGATCAGAAAAATTATAAGACTTGCATTAAGTCCCATATAAGAGGCAAAG
>NW_006492031.1:2741156-2743622 GCF_000325575.1 Pteropus alecto | reverse complement strand
ATCTTCTGTCTTACAAATTCTGAGGTCCTGAGGGCCTGGTTCCTGACCTCATAACCATAACTCTCCCAGCCCTGCCTGCCTGCTGGTCTCCCTGAGCTTCTTAGAATCAGAGATGTCTGTTGTGGAGTCAAAGAGGAAAAGGTGGAAATGGATGTCATTATGTCATCAAAGATATCAAAAGGCCCATTTCTAAAATCTGACCTTGTAACTCAGTAATTCTAACTCTACCACAGTTCAAAACAAATTGGGACTCAGTGAGGGTAAGTCACACACCTGTAATTGATCACTGAAGGAAAGTGAAGAGAGCCTTACCTTTGGAGAAGGAAGATTGTAAATGTTCTAAAGCCTCTTGCATTGCTGTTTGTTTGTTGTGGGTTTTGTTATTGTTGTTGTTAGTTTGTTCTTTGTGAACTGTAGTTTCAGGCACCTTAAGTTATCAACTTTGAAGGCAGAAATTATTCCTATTTCTCACAGGTATTTTGTACACAAGCAGCCATGTTAGCTGCAGGCAAAGGTCCTTGAGTTTCAGGTCAGCATGTCTACCAGTAGTAGGTAGTTAGGCTGTGTTATGGCAACTCAGCACGAAAAAAAAAAAGCCTGTACAATGGCATATTTTAAAAACTGAAGATAAACAATTGACAAAAGTGATCTTATTTTCAGAAATTCCTGTCTAGGTGTCAGTCCAGGGAAGGGCAGGCAAAACAGAGAAGACCAGAAGGGCCCCAGCTGAGAAATGTAAATGTTCAGTAGTGTCAAAGGAGCAAGAATAGGGAATTTCAGAGATTAGGTGAGACACTTAGGCACAGCTGCCAAAATAGAAACCCATATCTGTATAGACCTTTGTAAGTGAAACACTCCTACACAAATAAACAATATGATTTCATAACATCCAATAAGGGAAATGGAATAGGTGTAATGTTACTTTGTAGATAAGAGAAGAGGATCAGAAAAATTATAAGACTTGCATTAAGTCCCATATAAGAGGCAAAGGATTTCCAGCAAGGTGTGCCCTTTCCAAACTACCATAATTATCGAAAGTGCTTGCCTAGTAGTTATATGGTAAGATAAGGACAGTGTTGGGAACCTTGCCCTTCTTAATTCTAGCTCAAAGGTCTTTTTACTACTTCAAAATGCCTAGGTAACCAAAGCACGTATTCAGGTTTCTTTTTTTCCGTCTCTTGGTAAAGATTACTCTAATCAATGCTACCTCTGGAAAAATACCAGAAAAAAGAAAAAGAAAAAGAAGGTAAGCATCATAGACCAGCTCAGTCCTCATCATATTACCTCTAGTCTTCCAAAACAAGAAATATTGCACTTTATTTGGATGTTATAGAAGCTTCTACTTTCAGCTGCAGTGGGCTTTTGATTTCAGAGATCTGACATAGGAAAAGACAATGTGAAAACTAACAGTCTGGATCAGCATCAGTGTTAGGAGACAGGGTTATGAGGCATGAATTCATGCTTAACAATTTAGAGATAGTTCAAATCATCCTAGAAGATTCCCTATACATCCCAGCTATTCTACTTAATTACAAATACTCACTACCCATCAGTGCCTTAATGCATAGGTAATCCTATCAAACTTCTTTCAGTTTGTCCTATGGACAACATCCCTTGGCTCAAAGGTTTGGGGTGGGAGAAGAGGGTTCCACAATTCTTTCCTCATTCCATTGTATTTTCTTAGAAAGCAGTGAGCTATAACATGGCATATTTACACATTCAACTTAGCCAAATTATTGTGAAAAACAAAATAAAATCTGATCCCTTGGTTAGACAATAATCGCCTTCTGGGTTACAATACTAGTTTTAACATAACCTAGACCTTGTGCCTACACAAATTAGGGAGAGTGGCAGGGGGAGCCATGCAAACAAACAAGCTGTAAATATGTAACAAAAAGGCTAGCAAAATTCCAGCTGAGTTTCACTAGGGAAATACTCTATAATATCATTCTCTTCCATGTCACTTACTTTTCTATTAGTGACCTGGCTTTTTCTGAGAACAGCTGAGAAAACTTGGGTCCAGAAAGACTGATCACTCCTGTAAGTTTACACAGCAGAACAGTGAATCTTGGCTTAGGACTCACACTGAGGCTATATGGTCAGCTCAAACTGGTGCTCCAAAGTTGGGCTATAATACCAAAGACATCAAAAGGCCACTTTCTTAAATCTCATTCACAGGGATCTATAGGCTCGCATTTGAAATTGTTAAGATTATGACCCTAATGCCTAGAACCTTCACTTTGCTATAAGAAAACAGCCAAATAACCTTGGATTTGGGACAATTTGGAACCACCTTGGGGGCAACCAGCCGTTTACTTGTTGTCTATGGAAAAAGTGGACCATGAGTTCCTGAAGAGCAGAGGCTTTGCTTTGATGAAATTTGTATTCACAGAGTCTAGCTCAGTGCTTGGTATGTAAACAGCATCCAATAGATGCCCGTTGAATAAATGAATGGACCTGAACATT
>NW_006492031.1:2709109-2738643 GCF_000325575.1 Pteropus alecto | reverse complement strand
TGAGAATCAGCAAGACAGGATTTGGCATGGGGTTACTTTGTGACAGCTAGGGCTGAAAACTTCCCCATAGCAACCTGGGCATGTTCCCAGGATTCCTTAATACCAGGCAGAATTTTCAGGGCTGTCAACTCAGGCCCTCTCAGAAGCAGTTCACAAACTACAGTCTGCCCCTAGCCCTTACCACTGAGTCTCAATTTGGCTGCAGGGCAGAGGAGTGAAGGCAGTGAGGCAGGAGAAAATTTGGACAATGCTTTAAACACTCATTGGCCATTTCAGATATTCTCAGAGATAGCTTTTGAGCCTAGGGTTCCAGGTGTAGGGTTCTGCTCCTGAAAGGGAAAGATTAAAGTGAACTGAGAGGCAGGAGAGCACTACCCTAACCATAACTCTGCCACCAATGTGCTGTGTGATGTTAAGTCAGTTACTTAGCCTCTCTGCCTCTCAGTTACCTCGTTTTTAAAATGAAAAATTAGATTTAAAAAATCACAAAATTAATTGGTCTCCTTTGGTGGTTCCTTCAATAGTTCAAGGAATTAATTCATTATGTTGAAAACTAGCAAATAAAGGAAAAAGAATCAAGCATTTTCCCCCTATGTCAATTATAAAACTAGATGAACAAATAGTTGTCAAGGGTAAGCACCTCGTTTTAAAAGTATTCCAATAAAAAAAAAAAAAGAAATGATGGAACATCACCGTTTAGCAACATCTAGTGAATTGATGAATCTATCCATTAAGTATCAACAGATCACAAAAAGAGAGACAATCAGACATTATGTGCTTCCTGAGGAGAGAACACAGTACCACCCACAGTCTTGCCAAAAAAAAATCTATTCAGACCAAACTTCTGGGTCTAGCAACCAATTTTCAGGAAATAAAGAGTACAGAGAACATGTGAACGGCATTATGAGTAAGCAAGCAGCCCAATCCAGACTGCAAGAAATTCAACAGGTCAAATGCCCTGAATTCTTCAAAAATAAAATTTAAGGAAAAGAAATCGGTGAAAGGTGAACCTGGAGGGTAACAGAGACTTACAAGACATGTCAATTTTTTAAATTGAAAAGACTACACTAGGATATCAAGAGACATGCAGTTGACTGGGAAAATTATAAGGAAACAGCAAAGGGCAGGAGGGTGATTACTTTGGGAAGGGGGTGGTCTGTGATTAATCAGAGTATATAGAGGGGCTTCCGAAATATCCAGCGGGGTAATATTGCTTATATGTCATTCCCTGTGTCTGTATATATTTTATAGCAAGGTAGGTTTTTAAAATAAGAGAGTAGAAAAATCATCTTTAATTCCTCACAGACCTAAAACATTAGGTTCTGGGATTCTAAGTCTGGAAAGCTACAAGGGTTGCAATGGGAGGTGGGGGTTAATCGTGAGAGCACTATATGACAGAGGAAAGAGAGTGGACAGGCTAAGGCTGTTTTGGCTGCAGAGCCAGGTAGACTTGGTCTTGAGTCCTGACTGCCACTTACTGGCTGTGACACTGGAAAATTCAGATAATTGCTCTCATCCCATTTTTCCTCATGTACTAAGTAAAGATAATAATAGTTCCTGCCTTATCATTGTGACAATTAAATAACTCATCAGAGTTCTTAGTGTAGTATCTGGCACACAGTAAGTACCCAATACAAGTTGGTTAATAATAATAATAATTATTATTATCTATCTGGTTATTAGGATGCCCCTAATACGGATATAAGTAACCCAGAAGATTTCTCCTTCAAAAAGGAGTATGAGAATATAGTCTCTTGGGGACCCTAGTAATTAGGGTGATGGTAGAAAGTATCACAAGCTTTCCAGCTGGCTCTCCTCGATATGACGCCCAATGAACATACTGCTTTCTTAACTCACTCTTCCTCCTCCCCATTAAGCAATAAACCAGGCTTTCATCCTAAGCCATTCTCATCACTTCTTCCCTAGGCCATTCTCATCAAAAACCATGCTCATTATTTAAGTCTGATGGCCTGCCTGTCCTTTGTTCTCTGATCTCCACGTGGACGAAGACTCAGGGCACAACTAGCTGTGTCTATTGGCCACTGGAGCCACTTTGTGTGAGGAAGCCACTAGGATGAGCAAATGCCCATGAGAGGCAGGAGAGCCCAGCGGTTGAGAGCATGAGCTCTGCACAAGGCTGATGGCCCTCACCTGCTTCCTCCGTGGGTGACTGTAAGGATGAGGTTCTGAGTGGACACAAACAGACTTTGGAACCTGGGAAGCATCAAACCCTTGTCAGGCGTCGCTGTGATGCCTCCAGCAGAATGGCCAGATGTTTTCTGCTTTTCTTACTTTAACTTCTTGGCAGGGCAGAGGAAGTAGGAGAATCCTGTGCCATTTGGAGCTACAGCTCGTTTAGTCTTCCTTCAAGATATTATTCAAACAATTTCATCTTATCTTTGTAACCAGGGGCAAGTTATTTAACCTCACTGTGCCCTCATTTCTTCAACTATAAAATGAAGAGAATCTGCTTTATATGGTTGTCAGAGATTAAATGAGTTAAAAAATACAAATTGTTTTCGACAATGCCTGGCACATTGTCTATTTAAAAAAAAAAAAAACTCTTCTTTTCAGACTTTCTGCATTCGAGTACCTGTTCCTTCCCTTATTAGTTCAATGGCCCTGGAGAAATTGCTTTTCTTTACCTCTGCTTATTCATCTATAAAATGGGAATAATAAAAAAAACCCAGCTTGCCAGATTGGTGTGACTGTGAAATAGAATAATGCAAGTAAAGATCCTGGCTCACATAAAATATCTAATAAATATTAGCTACTATTAGCCCTATAATGCTAAACAATACGCAAAGTTTTGTTTTTCCTCTCTGTCCAAAGGAGAGCAAAATCCACAAAATGCTCCAACAGGATATTGGATAGAAACCTCTTCTGAAGTAAAGTCTTTGTATCTAGGCATGAAATGATCTTGCGGACCATAAAGTAGAACTCACAGGGTCAAGGACAGGTAGGCCTTTCTGTATTCATCACATTTTAGGGGGCAGGAGAACAGTAGTTCACACAGTACAGCCCTCTAGCCACAGGAAATGGAGATGAATAAAGAGGAACTGGCAAGCTGAATTTTCCACAGGATGGTGAATAAAGTGAGGCAAAAGGGGTGGCAAAAAGGAAAGAAGCTTTTATCTCCATCATAGTGAGGTACCTTCATCAACCAAGCCTTGCTTTTCCAAAGAACGTCAAAGCCATTACTACTGAGAAATAGCAGGTAGAGCCTACCATAGTAACAGGATTCTCAGAATCTTATTTCTAGTTGCCTTTTTCGCTGATATTTCATTTAATTCTGGTAACAGTTCAGCAGACAGGAAAAATTTGAATGGGAAACCTTACTTCACAGATGGAGTATAGTTAAAAGAGACAAAGAAACTTAAGGCCACGAAAAACTTGGGTACTTCATTACTCAACCAGGGCCCTTTGGTTGAGCACAGGGGTTTTCGCCCTTGGCTTCTCATTGGAATCAACTGAGGAGCTTTAAAGAGTGCTAATGCCTGAGTCTCACCCACAGAGATTCTGATTTACTTGGTCTGTGGTACAGCCAGGACATTTGGATTGCTAAACAATCCCCAGTTGATTCTAAGGTTGAAAACCACTAATTGAACATATTTGACTTCTTTAATAATAAGTAAAACCAACATTTCACCTGATGAGGCTCTGATATTACCTTTGTCCTTTTGGGTAAGGTAGGCAAGTAGGGGAAAGAAACGATATAAAAATTAACTCCTTCCTTGAGAAATGAGAACATGCATTATTTGGCCTTATACTAAAAGCAGATATATATCTGAAAACTCCAAGGAAAAGAAGGGTTCACTGCTTCCCTTTATACACTTCAAAAATTTTACTATTTAATTTTGTGTGTGTGTTTCAGCTGAGAAAGAAAACCACTTTGAATAGAAAAGCCCTTCCTTAGTATGAAAATCAAGATTATCTTTCCAGAAAGTTTCTTTTCCAGAACCTGTTTGATTTCATTAAGCTAAAATTTATTAAGGACATACAGTATTCAATGGCTCATGCAAGATTTATTGAGATTTTGCTAAGCAAGTATGATATAGTCCTATAATCAAGGGATTATAAACTTGTAGGGCAGACAGGAAGGGTACACAAATAACTGTATGAAAAAACTTATGCTAAGTACACAGAAGTACTTAGAACAGTGCTTGGCACACAGAAGACACTCAGTAATTATATGGGAAAAAAAGAGAATGATAAAGAAAAGGAGGAAGGAAGAGAGATAGGAAAAAGAAGGGAAGAATGGAAGACTAAAAAAAATGGGAGTTTCTGGATGAAAGATCACAGTGTGTTGGGAAAAGATTTCAACTGCAGCCTTTAGAAGTTATTGGAGTCTGTGAAATACAGAAGCAGAGAGCCACTTCCATCAGTAAGGAATAGTATATGTGAAAGCAGGAAGAATATATTAAAGCCTGACTATGTTTGGGAAACACACAATAGTATCATTAGATAGAGTAGAAAAAATATCAACACTGACAGGGAAAAAAATGATGAAAGAGAAAGCTATTGCCATTATAAAAAAATTGACAGAATAATATTTTTATTTTTAATTGGTAGGCAATAGATGACCCTAAATCCTGGTTTTCTTGTCAGTATTAATTTACATCTCTGGTTCATGCATAACTGCTAAAAGCACCCTGTATTACTCTCAAAAGTCCCATGGTTTGGATAACAAATTATATGATCATCTTAGCAACAAGAAACCTTTAAACTCTTTAAAAAAGCAAAGGAGTAGAATAAAGATGATATTATCAGAGTTGCATTTTACCAAGACTCATCAGGCAGTTTTGTGGGATTTGCAGTCAAAAGAGAAAGAAATTAGAGACTAAATATCACTTAGAGGCTATAGTTTTACTCTGGGCGAAAGTAAAAAGTGCCTCAACTGAGGTGCTGGCCAAATGCATTAGGCAGCCCATGAGCTATGCCTAGTGATCCCTGTGTAGTCCTCTCCCGCACTGAATAGGGTTGACCTAGGTAACCAATAGGAGAGTACAAAAATGACAGAGTGTGACTTCTGAGGCCAGATCATAAAAAACACTGTGACTTCTTCCTTGCTCACTCTTTCTTGGATCACTTGGTCTGGGAGAAGCCAGTTTGTCTGTTCTAAGGACCTTCAAACAGCTCCACGGTAGGTACATGTAGTGAAGAACTGAGACCTGTCATCTTCAGCACAAATGTGTGAGCCCTATCAGTGAGCCATCTTAGCACTGAATAATGCAGCCCAGTCACTGCTCAGATGAACCAAGTATAATCTCAGGAGAGATCCTAAGCCAGGACCATCCTGCAAAGCTTCTGAATTCTTAACACAAAGAAACTGTGTGAGATAAAAATGTTTATTGTTGTTTTAACCTGCTAGGTTTGGGGTCATTAGTTACACAGCAACAAATAGTAGACCATAGGAATAAAAGGGAGAAGGATAAAAATGAATTGTACATAGAAACCTGCAATAACTGGCATTTGGGTCCTCCTCCCAGTTTCTCCCCTAATTAACTGTGTGATGTTGGTGAAATTACTTAATATGTGTCTTGATTTCCTTATCTGTAAAATATACAGTCTGACTAATAATCTTCAATGTTTCCTCTACTATCCAAATTAAATGATTCCATTATTGTAAAGGATACTTATTAGTCATAAAGCAGGGTTTAGAAATCATCACATTATTTGCAGGATTCTCTATCTATGGACTCATCCTGTTCAACAACCTTATCAATGACTGAATTGAAGATACACAAGCTATTCTTAACAAAATCAAAGATGATGTAAAACTCAGAAGGAAAGTGATCACAGTGGTTGCTTAAAAATCTTGAAGTCCTGGAATAATGACTCAAGTATAACAAGGTGAAATGTAACAGACTCATTGACAGCCTGTGAAGTTCTGAAAATTTATTTCTAAGGGCATAAGAGTGTGGTAAGAGTAATATCCACTATTAATCAAAACTATAAACTAGGTGCCAATGAATGAATTCTGACATTCTTTTATTGGATTCATGAATTCATTCAACAATCACTCAGGCACTGTATTAGTCAGTAGAACTAGAGTGATGACTAAGACACAGACTTAGGTTACATTTTTAGAATTATAGGACCTAAAAATAAGAGAGGAGAACATCCCATTTTCATCCTTGATTGGCCAGATCATGTTGAATATTGGGCCACAATTCAATTAATCTATAGACAAACTAGAATTTGGTCTGAGATGAGTTACCCAAAGGGATACGAAACTCAAAGTAATCAGACTCAAATAACCTTTATTAAGTGGCTGCTCTGCGTCCTGTCCAGGGACACTATGTCCAGAGAGAAGAAATGATGGCTTATGATAGAATCTTGCCAAACATCAATACATACGGGACAAAGAGGATCTGCAAAAGAGACTAAGGAGGAATAGCAAAAGAAGTAGGAGAAAAATCTGGAAGCTAAACCAAAAATATGTTTCAAAGGTGAAAGGTATGTGGTCTGGTGCCTCTCCAATTTCCTCTTCTACCCTTCTAACTTGTTCACTCTGACCCAGCTACCTGGGTCTTTGGGTCATTCCTCAAATATAACTCTTCATTCCTAATTCTGGGTCGCCTTTGTTGTTCCCACTGGTTGTCATGCTCTTCCTCTAGATCCAAGAATGGTCCAGTCCCTCCTTCATTCAGATCTCAGCTCAGATGCTATCTCCTCGAAGAGGACTTCTCTGATGACCTAGGTAAAATACTAACCCTCCGTCTTACCTTGATTCATTTGTCATCCCTGCATTTATCACTTATCCCCTGTTATTCTATATATTTACTTGCTCCTTTATTTGTTATCTCCTCCCCAAATCCCTAGCACCTCCTTGCGCGCACATGAGCGCACGCACACACACACACTGAGCACACGCACACACACACACGCACGCACACACACACACTGATATTCCACCTGCCTCTTTCACTGGTGAATCCACACTGCACAGTACATTGTAGGTGCTGTGTAAATATTTGATAAAAGAATGAATTAAGTAAAATCAAGATGCCAAGAAAGACTTTGGTAATCTTGACAAGAGCAATTTCAGTGAGGGAACAGCTATATAAGGGACAGCAGATTAAGCAAGTTCTGAGAAAGCAGGAGGTGATGAGATCTGAAACACTGATGGTAGAATTAGCCTGAGATAGGAGACATAATCTTAAGCGGGGAAGAGAAAAAAGATGAGTAGAACTGCAGGTAAGCTTCTAGGTATAGGGTTAAGAAGTTGAAGGATTCCTCATCTCATGCATTCTACTTTATTTTTAAAGTAATACTAAGGGTTTATTGGCTGATATAAAGTGAGGCCAGTAGTGGGGTTATGGGTTTGTGGAGTAAGCTTCACAGAGGAAAGCAGAGGAAAGGAGATTTGAAATAGCCACTGTGAGAAAAGCCAGGTTGCAAGGTAGGTTTAATAAAAGGCCAAAGGACATGAGAGTTAAGGGTATTGGGAAGAAATGGATGGAATAAAAGCTCATAGAATTAAGTGGCGGGTGGGGGCGGGGAAGAAAGAGAAGCCAAGAGGGAATTTTAGGTGGGTTCATGTAGAGCAGTCAAGAGACTGGCCTATACAGGGACAAAGAACAATAGCATGCCACCTTGTTGCTAACCACCAGCTGAAGGAACAGGGAATATCTATCCTATATAAGAAACGAGCCATTGAGTTGGGGAGAGGAAAAAGGATATGCCTTTTAAAAATAAAAAAATCACCCCCCAAAAAACTCTATTTGACATTTATTGTATATGGGACTAAAGCCAATCGATAGAAATTGTAAACAGATTTGACTCAATGTAAAAAAAAATGCAAGGAATCATTACAGTCATAAAAAGTCATAAAAAGATAAAAAGATGATTTTCTGGATGGGGAGGTACCCATTTGTAG
The DNA here is from genome assembly GCF_000325575.1 of Pteropus alecto. Taxonomy (NCBI): domain Eukaryota; kingdom Metazoa; phylum Chordata; class Mammalia; order Chiroptera; family Pteropodidae; genus Pteropus; species Pteropus alecto. The sequence goes on along the minus strand of NW_006492031.1, from coordinate 2,730,761 downwards.
AGGTGTTCAAGGACAGATTGAGATGTTATGGGAGAGCAGGATATAAGGAGAGCAGCGTGGTGTAGCAGGATGCTAACATGCCTCAGTGTTGCTTCAGAGGCAAGCCAGGGGTGGGCGTGGGGACCGAACAAGGGGTGTACAGGGGCTCCTGCTTCAGCCAGAGCAAATCCACATTTATTTGCATATAATTGGACTTCCACTTAATATTTTGCTTAAATAAAGTAGATTTTTTAAAATAAAGTGCTTTTGTGTAAAGTTAAATATTAAAAACACTTGGATTAAGTGATTTTTAAGGTTCCTTCCAAGCCAGAGGACCTCACTATTTTTAATGAGTTGATTTGAATTCAACTATTTTTTAAATAAGTTTTTAAATTTTAGAACAGTTTTAGATTTATAGAAAAGTTGTAAAGATAATATATAAAGTTCATATATACTCCATTCCCACTTTCCTCTATTATTAACATTTTATATCCATATGGTACATTTGTTACTATTATTGAGCCAATGTTGATACATTATTATTAACTAAAGTCCACACTTCGTTCAGGTTCCCTTAGTTTTTACTTAATGTGCCTTTTCATTCCAAGATTCCATTCAGGACATTATACTTATTCATCATGTTTCCTTAGGCTCCTCTTGACTGACAGTTTCTTAGACTTTCCTTATTTTTTATTACTTTGACAGTTTTGAGGAGTACTGGTCAGGTATCTTGTTGAATGTCCCTCAACTGAGATCTTTTTCTCATGATCAGACGGGGCTTATAGGTTTTGGGGAGAAAGACCAAAGAGGTAAAGAGCTATGCTCAACACATCATATCAAGAGTTCATACTGTCAATCTGACTTATTAGTGTTAATGTTGACCTTGATTACCTGGCTGAGGTAATGTTTGTCAAGTTTCTCCTGTAAAGCTACTATTTTCCCCACTTTACTAACCATACTAACCATAGCTATTTATTTTTATTATCATATGTAATCTGCATTTGTGGTCTGGTTATTTAAAAAATATTTATTACACATCGTGATGGTTCATTTTATCTGTCACCTTGATTGGCTGAGAGGTGCCCAGGTAACTGTTAAGACATTTCTGGGTGTGTCAGTTAGGGTTCTTCTGGAAGAGATTAACATTTGAATCAACAGACTAAATAAAAATCACCCTCTCTAATATGGGTGGACATCATCCAATAGGTTGATGACCTGAAAATAACAAAAAGGCAGAGGAAGGGCAAATTTGCTCTCTGCCTAAGCTGGGACACCTACCTTCCCCTGCCCTTGGACATTGGTGCTTCTGATTCTCAGGCCTTTCCACCTAAACTAGCACTTACAATATTGACCCCCTTGGTTCTTATGCCTTCAGACTAGGACTGAATTATAACACCTGTTTTCTTTATTTTCCAGGTTGTAGATAGCAGAACTATCTGTAAACAAGGCCTCAGTCTTTTCTTCCTTTGTCAGCTGATCACAGGAACTCCCCATGAGGCCATATGTGCAGGCTTAGAGAGAGAAAGCAGTTTAGCAGGTGTGGAGACCATGGGCATTTGTGCCACTTCTTCATGAAACTTACTTTTTCCTTCAGGACCTGCTGGTCCCTGATAACCTATATACCACTTCCATTTTATGATGGCTGTATATGCCCAACTTTATGGCTTGGTAGGTCAGATGACACCCAGCTCATGATGAGTAGCTCAGGTCACATGGTAACTTGGTGTCCCATAGTCAAGTGTTCAGTCTCTACTAAGGCTCAACAGGCCAAGAGCTATTTCTCAAAAGGAGAGTAGTTATCTATGGATAATGGCAGGGCCTTGCTCCAAAATCCTAAATGCCTATTCTGTGGTTGACCTATAACTGTCTGCCAAAGGCTCCAAATGATTTTCTAACTGCAACTGACACTTTATGTACCATTAGAGATGCTGGATCATATTGCCCAAGTGGCAGAGCAGCTTGTACAGCACCTGAACCTGTTGAAGAGTCCTCTCTTGTTCTGAGCCCCACTCAGGATGTTTTGGCTTTTCGGTTCACTCAGTAAATAGGCCAGAATAATACATCTAAATTAGGAATGTATTGCCTCCAATATCCAAAGAGACCCACTAGGCATTCTTCCTCTTTCCTGGTTCATAAATGAACATATTCTCCCTCTGTCCTCACATGGCAGGAGAGATGAAGGAGCTCTCTGAATCTTTCTTATAAGGGCACCAATCCCACTGATAAGAGCTTCACTTTCATGTCCTAATCACCTCCCAAAGGTCTCACCTCCTAACACCGTCACATTGGGGATTAGGTTTCAACATAAAGCATTGGGTGGGACACAAATATTCGGTCTATAACACTAGGTCAAACAGGATATTTTGATGGTATTAGCAGGCTGATGCTTGTTTTTATGCACACAGAGAGCCAGAAAACAAACCTCTGAGACCTCTGGAAATGCTAGAGTCTAAACCCAAGAAGTCAAGGAATATTTAAATCTCTTACTTTGTGGAACTGTAACTGGAAGCTGGGGTGGGTGCTCTGTTTTTTGAGAAGCCTGCAAACCCATCTACCTTGGTATAAGAGCCCACACTCCGTAAGATGGCCAGTTTTTATCTGCCACACAGATTTCCTTCTAAATACAGTCTGTCTGTAATGATAAACACTGAGCCTCATGTACACGTGTGTAGGCCTGTGTGTCAGCAAACACACTGCCTTTCTGAAATGTGTGGCAATCCACTATGAGCCATGATTTCACAAGAGGACTGTGCCAAATTAGTCCTTTTCTGAAAAATCTTCCTGAGTATATTTTACATCTAGAGCTGTTACTCATGAAGCCAGATGATGCTTCTTAAAATGGCAGCATCTTGGTATTCAACAGCTTCACACACCCAATTTGTAATTCTTTTGGGAGGCTCAGAGACTGCCTCTGGACACTTGACCTTTCTCATCCAACCTGCTTCCTAGGTCAAAAGCTAGAATTCCAACTAAGGTCTGTCAAACTTCAAAAGGCTCTCCAAACACTTAACAAATGGGGACAATCTTGGTCCAACAGGCACTCAACAAACACATGGTACACTGGCTCAGTGTACACGAAATTGACTAGGCATACTTCCTGTTTCCCTCACACAAACAAAGACAGGAGCTGATGTTACTATCTTGTACTCACAGATGAATCTGGGGCTTAAAACATCTGCTAAACATTGTATAGACAATGAAAGGGGTTCATTGGTAAACATGCTCTGGCTAGCTGCTGCTACTTCCAATTCATTGCAGCCAGGAGAGACTGGGCACCTTTCTGTTGCTTAAGACAGAGCACACTGTGAGTCACTTTCAAAGTGAAATTCTAAGACTCTTAGGTTGGAAAAGATTGAGTGCCTTTAAAGCACAAAGAGAGAGATTTACCTTGAGACAATGATGGAAGTCACCCCTACAGACGAGTCCAAAACTTTTTAGAAATAATGGAGAAAATAAGACAGCAGGAAGGCAGATAGAGAAGAGAAATATACATATATATTTCATAATTTAATCCTCATAACAATCAGATAAAGTTGGTATCAGGATCCTAATTAATAAATGGAAATACTTAGATATAGAGAGGTTTAGTAACCTGCTCAAGGTCAGCTAGGTCAAAAGCTAGAATTCCAACTAAGGTCTGTCAAACTTGAAAGCCAATATAATTTTCTGATATTCCAGGATGTCTGCTTGACAGAGGTGGATGAAGAAGCTGAGACAGCATTTTCCAAGACCTACTTTGGCCACTCTGCAAAGCATAATGGTGAAGACAGAAAGGAAACAAGAGGCAGATGTAGGAAGAGTATATAATTGCACATGTATGTGCACACACAGCAATATAGCTAAGGACTTATGACCTCTAAGAACCAACAAATGACCCTAGTAAAGGATTTTTGTTTTTTTGTTATTTTGATTATTTAAAGATATACTTCAATTCAATAAACAATATCTCAGAGTGTAAGGCTTTAAAGTAAATTTGAATCTATGAGGATGGCTATGCCATGGCCTCTGCCCTCAAGAAGCTTGTTACACTAAGGAGGGAATGGTGTAAACAACAACCATACTACATGGAAGAACGGGATTCACTCAGTGTTGGGAGGCTGGGGAGGGCCTTCAGGTAAGCAGCATTGGATCTGGGTCCTGAAACGTAAAGATTTTCATGGACAGTGGGGGCAGGAAGAATATTCCAGGATGAAAGGAAAGAAAGAAAAAAAGCATGAAAGAATGCATGGAAGCCAAGAAGAGGGTGAAGAGGCTGTACTCATGTTAAAGAATTTAAACTGCATTTAGCAGGCAACAAAAAACTAAGAAATGTGTAAGGGGTGAGTAGAGAGGCTTGGTCAGATCTGCTCAAGAACAAAAGGGATTAGTGATTAGGAGGTGAATGCAGATGAAGTTAATGAGAGCTCAAGCTACAGCAGTGAAAGAGTGACAAAAATCACAGAAATGAAATGGTCAGAATTTGGTCATTGATTGGATAGGGGGAAGAAAAAGGTAAAGATGAAGCTAACTCAGATTTCTATCCTAGATGACTAGAAGAATAGAGATAATAAAAACTGAGCTAGGTATCACAGCAAGTGGAGAGGCTTTTGGAGAATAAAGAAAGACAATTTCAGGTCAGCTGAGTTGAATTTAATGTGTCATTAAGTCAATCATGTGACAATATCCTCTGGTTGGAAACATGAGCTAGTGAAGGGGCCTGCAAATTATGGCCTGGAGGCAGCATGTTTTTGCAAATAAAGTTTTACTGGGACACAGGCATGCTCGTAAAGTTATTATCTATGCTACTTTTGCTCTACAACAGCAGAGTTGAGTAGTTGTAACAGAGATCATAAGGCCTGAAAGTCTGAAATATTTGCTACCAAGCCCTTTAAGAAAACATTTGCTGACTCTTGATCCAGAGTCCAAAAAAAAAAAAAAAAGGTCAGAAATGTTTATTTGGGGACCATATAGTTGAGAAGAAGGATAAGAAAGAAACACTGGAGAAATATTTTAGTCCATTTTCCATTCAATTAGTATTTGTTGATACTGGGTTAAGTGGTAGGAGCAACACAATAAACAAAACAGATAAAGTCCCTGTCCTCTTGAATTTTAAAGTAGAAGTAACAGGAGGAAACAAGCTGATAACAACGTCTATATTTTGTGGGTAAGAAAGAAAAGAGGAGTGAATGGGGGTGAGGGAATCCTGGGCAGGAACATCGAGATAAGCCAACAGAAAACTAAGAAAGGTATGCCAGCACAGAAACCAAAGATGAGGTAAGTGTATTTCAAGAAGATAGACATGACCGAGAATGTCAAATGCTGCAAAGTAAGGTGAGGTCTAGAAAGAGGCCATTGGATTTGGCATTTGGAAGTTAAAAACCTTTGAGATAATTTTTGGCACAACAATAAAAAAATAAATCAGTCTGAAGAAATGAAGAAATCAAGAGACAGTGAAGAACTTGGGGAAATGAGTGGATGCTGATTTTTAAAGAAAATTAGAACAACAGAAGAAGAGAACAACAGCCAAGCTATGGCAGATTAAAGGAGTATTAAGGTCGACAGAGGTTTTTTGTTTCTAGTTTTTTTTTTTGGTTTTTTGTTTTTTAATGTCAGGAAGATGTTAGTGATTTTTTAAAGAGGGAAGAACCACTAGAGAGCAAGAGATGGAGGACTTTATGAGACCAGCCAGCACTTATTAGACACTTAACAGGAGTCAACCATTATACTGGGAGATAAGGATATTGTATAGATAGAGATAAGTGCTGTTTAATTCTCGGACTAACTCTTAAAGTTTAATATTACCTACCTCTTACCAGTGAGGGAACTAGAACTTGGAAGGTTAGAAACTTTCCCACGGCCCACAGAGCTGGGATTTCGAGCTAATCTTATTTATTTAGCTCCAGAGCCCGCGTACTTTCCACCTAATCAAGATGCCGTACTTTAGAAATAAGGTTTCTCCCTACCATAGGAGGAAAGAAAGAGAATGGGTCGGGAAAAAAGAGAGATTCTGAAGTAGAAAACACTTTTAGGTGCAAGTCCAGGTGAGCCAGGTTAATACCTGAGTGTTCCCAGAAAACAGTCTTACCTTACCTGCAATTACACATTTCACTCTGGCCAAATGCAGAATCTTCCCATTTGCCCTCCAGATCTGCTCTCTCTGCCTCTCCATTTTGCTCTGAGACCTAGGAGGTTGACCCTTATGAACAGCATAACTGGCTTCCCTGCTCTCTAGCTTCTGGTTGGGTCCTGCCAAGGGAGGCAACAGCTAGAGATAGAATAAGGATGGGGACTTAGGATTTGACCCCAACTTTCTACTTGCCACATCACAGCAGATTGACTACATCCTTGTACTAAAAGCCACAGCTCCCTTCAGGCAGCCCTCCCCTATGGCTGTTAACCAACCTCCACGGTGCTTCACTATCCTTTGCTGATTTCCCTTAACCCCACCCACACCTTTGAAAAGAATTGCTTTATTAAACTCTCCTCCATTACCCTGTCTGAGTGTAATATCTGTGTCCTGCCAAGCCTCTACAAGCCACATGGTCACATATGTTCCTGAACACTTCTTCATAATGCATAATATAGTCACCCCCTACATGCATCCATTTTCCCATACACTTAAATATCACACTCATATATATACATCTACCAACTGTAAGGTCTTCAGAATGGAAAACGTGAGGCATTTTTCAGAATATAAGAGAGTACTAAGCTGAACCTTGGAATTCAATATCAGTTTAAACCTCACACCCAAAATAATTTAAGAATCAATAATGCTTAATCATAGACCTTAGTAATCTCAACTCTTTCTATAAATTGCCTAAAGAAATAAATCATGGATTTGACTGATCTTGGTTCAGAATGGAGAGAAAGGCACCAAGATCTGAAGCTACAATTAAGTTCAAGTTCAAAGCTCTTCCCAGTTCTGGTCTTAAAAGGGAGGCTAACCAATCTTTCTGTTATGATTCACAGGCTATGATAGAAACTTAATTTAAAATATTAATTTGCTTTTCAAAAAAAGTAATGAAAAAATGGACACCCTTAGAATTGCTGTTTTCTTGTCTTCCCTTCTCTATCCCCCCCTCCTCCACCCCCAACCAAAACAAAATTGTGTTTTTTTCTTTAATTGTTGACATTCATTTATTCTGAGAAGGTGAAACAACCTAAGTTTTATTTTAATGTGTACTTTTTTCTCAGGCTCTGAGCTAGTACTGTTAAACACTGGTAAGAAGAGGCCTCCTTTGCACCAGAGACGGTACCTTCGGCAATGTGGGTAAGCACAGCAGTAGGTGCTGACACTAACATTTACCCCATTCAAAGCCTTCAGTCCTAGCTTGTGATTTCAAGCCAGTCACCACCTCACTCTTTCTATGTAGGCCTCTGCATATTTCATTTATAACATAACAGGTTTATAATAAATCAGTAGTTTGCAATTTTTTCAAGTATGGGCATTGCTTTTATTTTTCCCCCTCTTTAATTCCCCCCTCCCATCTTCACCCCCAACCTACCAATGCTACCATCTCCCCATAAGAACTGGATCTCTGAATGCGCAGCGTCTCCCCCCACATGCTAGCTGTGTGCACCCAGGCCAGTGCCCCCGGACTTCCCCCCACCAGCCTGGCACACCTGGGGGCCCCCCGCGCACCAGGACCCTCCACGTGTAAAGCAGACATGCTAACCACTACACTATGGAGACCCACCCCCAGCATTGCTTTTTGTATTTAGAAAAATAGCACAATGACTTTAAGTATTTGGTCCACTAGCAGTGCTCAGTGCATGTGTGGCTTCTTGGAGTCTTTGCAGTAACTGCACAGTCCCCTGGGAATCTTTAATACATGTTAATACATGTTAGCCATGTGTTAGAACCTCTAGACTCCAAAAGAACTTCTAGTTCCAGCATGGTTTTTGTTTTTAGTGTGAATGTCTGAAACCTGGTATTCATTTAAGACCCAGCATGTATAAGTCCCTATTTAGAGTCAGACCTAATCTACTCAAGCATCAGGGGTCAAGTTTTCCTCACTTTGGACCTCTGATCTAACAAAGCTTAGATTTGAATTCCTGAGGTAGTCAGAGATTTTAGAGAGAAGCACTGGAGATAGTGTCTAAGCAAGAGTTACCTAATATTAAGGAGGAGGTCCCACCACTGGCTGCAGTTCACACATCTGTCTAGATTTGCCTTAGATCTCTGGGAGATCAGTGGGTACAGAGGATCTACCCAAATATTTCCCACTCTCAATATCACATTTTGGTGCAAACAAACAAACAAACAACAACAACAACAACAACAAAACCCCAAAACATCCCTGTTGTATGGGACTAGGTTCTTAAGGTATGATTGACCCAGGTGTGATCAACACAGGTGTCATCCCCCAATCCCAAAATCTTTCTTAGAATTTTGGAAAGTTTTGCTCAACATAAAGAAAGGCATCTGGGTTAGTTGGCTTAAGCATCAGATTAAACACAGTGCCATGGAGAGGCACAGGAATGGCTGAGATAACTTCCAGAAGGCTTTTCCATTTCTGTCCAATCGCATGAACACAAAGGTGGTGATTTAGGATCCTATTCTTCTAACCAGAACTTGCCTCATAACACAATAGGGTGTACCTGGAGTGCTACTAAGAACCTACCCTTTTCCTGTGAAAAACACCAGATTTGAGTTTTTCTGAAACTGTCAGACAACCACCCAGCAGGAGGCAACTCTTAGAGCTACAACTCTCAGGGCCATTGTCACCACAATCCGTTTGGTCCTGAGACACAAAGCTCTGGGACTTCTGGAGTATCATACAAAAACAGATCCAAGAGCTGTCCAGGGGTAGGTTGCGGGGGGAGTTGAAAAAGGAGTGAGGGAGACACTCCCAGAGCCCCATAGAAATGAGCAAGAGTCACCCTGTTCAAAAGTCCCCTACCTCTGGCCAAGAGTTTCCATGGAAACCTCATAAGTTCTATCTATAGCAAGAGGAAAAATTAAAAAGAAGTTCCTGAGATATGCATGAATTAGCTCCAAGGAAGGCAGGCAGAGAAGGAAGGAGTGGGGGCTCATGTGAAAAGAAACAGAGCTGATCATTATCCTAATATATAAAAAAGGCCCTGTGAAAACCAAACTGCTTTCAGTCACAGAATCAGGAGAAAGGTGGGGTAGACAGGTAGGTATGAGGCACTAGGTGGAGATGTACTCACATGTATAAGCAACTACAAAGATCTCAGGTCAAAAATTCTTTCCAGAGAAGGAAGAATAGTGCAGTAGGAAGAGAGCATAGCTGGTGGTAGTGTTCAAATGGGGACACCAGCAGCTTCCTATACTTTTTAATTACTTCAGGCCAACTGTAAAGTTAACCAGTCACCCACATTTCTGCATTTGAACACTTCGAAAATCAAGCCCTACAATCATAACAAAATCTCTGCAGATGTATAGTGCATCTTTGTTTTATAAAACTGCAACACTCTGATTCACCTGTAAAAAAAGTCTCTGCTAAACATATTTTCTCCTAATCATGATGTCAGATGAAGTTCGAGTGAGAAAGAAGTATGAGTCTTAAATGTTATGCAATTTGCTTTTTAAATACAGGCCACGAGGATCAAAGAACTAAATATAAGAGCTAAAACTATAAAACTCTCAGAAGAAAACATAAGCACAATATTTGTGACCTTGGATTAGGCAATGGTTTCTTAGATATGATACTAAAAACACAAGCAATAAAAGACAAATAAACTGGACATCATCAAAATTAAAAACTTTTATGCTTCAAAAGACACCATCAAGAAAGTGAAAAGACAACTTGAAGAACTGGAAACAATTTTATAAATCATATATCTGATAAGGGACTTGCATCTAGAATATCATTAAGTCCTCACTTAACATCATCGTTATAATCTGTGACTAAGAGAAACAATGTAACAAAACCAATTTTACCTTAGGCTAATTGATATAAACAAGAGTTAAGTTCCTACAGTATCTCATTAGCATTATAACAAAACAACATTGAATGAAACAATGTTATTTGAGGACCTGCTAGTTACCGAGAACTATTACAACTCAATAATAAAAATATAAAACAATAATTTTCAAATGTGCAAAGGATCTGAATAGACATTTCTCCAAAGATACACAGATTGGCCTATAAGTAAATTAAAAAATACTCAACATCATTAGCCATCAGGGAAATACAAAGCAAAATTACAATGAGATACCACTTCATATCCACTGGGATGGTTATAATGAAAAAGACAGATGACAAGTATTGGTAAGGATGTGGAGAAACTGGAATCCTTATCTATTACTGGCGGGAACATAAAATGGTACAGTCACTTTGGAAAATAATCTAGGAATTCCTCAAGATGTTGTACACAGTTAACACATGATTTAGCAATTTGACTCCCAGGTGTACACCCAAGAGAACTGCAAAAACTTTTATTCATAGCCACATCATTCTTAACAGCCAAAAAGTAGAAACAATTCAAATGTTCACCAACTGATGATTAGATAAATTAATGGGGTATAACCATACAACATGCCACAACATAGATGAACCTTGAAAACATTACATGAAGTCAAAGAAGCCAGTCACAAAAGACTACATATTATATGATTCCATTTGTAAGAAACACCCCAAATAAGCAAATCCATAGAGACAGAAAGTAAATTAGTAGTTGCCCGGGGATAGGGAGATTGGGGAGGAGTTAGGGAATGACTTAATGGGTACAAAACTTCTTTGTGGGGTAATGAAATGTTCTAAAATTGATTGTAATGATGGTTGCACAAGTCAGCAAATATATTAAAAACCATTGGATTTGACACTTTAAATTGGTTAATTATATGGTCTGTGAATTAGAGCTCAGTAAAGGTGTTATTAAGAAAAATAGAGCATGAAAAACTGTAACATACTGATCCTGCCTTTATTTAAAGTTTTGATATTTTGTTCATCATGGATTATTTTGTATTATTAGTATTTCAAAAATACATTACATTAATATTTATTTTGATTACTGAGTTTTCTGTCACCTACTTAAATTTTGTACCTGAGACGAGTGCTTCACTTGCATCTCCCTCATGCCAGCCATGAAGTGAGTGTGTTAACAAAGACATCATAATTTAAAGAGCCTTCCCTGGTCCCCAGAATGATCTGTTGGAGGCTTCCTTCCAGATTTCTCAGTTTTCTGTTCCTTTCTCCCAAACCTGAGTTGTCAGTTTTGCATGCTCCACCATTAACTCATCTGATGTAGTTTTGCTGCTCCTTCGTACACACTTTCCCCCACTGGCTTCATGTGAGTGAGTGAGTGTGTGTGTGTGTGTGTGTGTGTGTGCGCGCGCGTGTGTGTGTGTAATTAAAATGAAAAGAAAAGAAAGCAGAGTCTACAAATTATACAACAGTGAGAATGAAATGGATCTCTAGCAGAATTCCAAAACTATATTATTTCACAAGATGGTTCTAGGGACATTCAGAAAGCAAAGTGGTTAATGATAGCAGCCACTAAAGTTTCACTAAAACCAAGGAATGTCAAATGAACCTTATTGCCTTTTTGGATACAGTCATTAAACCACAATAATAGATTAAGGAATTGTAAAACAGTGATTATCTAGATTTTAGTAATGCATCCAGCAGTGTCTTTATATCATCATTAACAAGATAAAGAAATATAGGCAAAATGATTATATATTAAAAAGAGTTGTAGCCATTTTATTGATGGTACACAAATCTAGTTTACTATAAGCTCAATATATGTCAACAGAGCAAAGCAGCTGCAAAAAAAAAAAAAAAAATCTAAATTGATCTCGGGCTACACCCAAGTCCAAATGTCTAGAAAGAGGCCTGCTCTAGTCTCCAACTGACTTCTGAGAAGTACTGTCCTCCATTCTGGGGTTTCTACGTTTGAGGAGACATTAACCAACTGAAATGCCTACAGAGGAGCACAAAGTGGCTAGAGAAGAGAATCAAAAGATTACAAAACATTTTTTGTGAAAAAGTCGAGTTCAGGAGTTTAGTGTACATTGGTGAAGCCGTAAGGGAAACATGATGGCTACTTTTAATTATTTGAAGAATTAAAAAAAAAAAAAAAAGGAGAGGGGGTAAGAAAGAAAGAAAAAGAAAAACTGAATCATGTTAATTTAACTCAGGGCAGAGTTAAAGCCCAATAATAGAAGCTATTTTTTCAAAAGTCAGCTCAACAAAAAGAAGTGCCCCTCCTACAGCCTGAACTGTCCCACAGTCAAATGGCCTGCCTTGTGAGGTAGACAGCTACCTTCGATGAAAGCATAGAAGTTAGAAAACCTACTAGGATGTTGTAGATGGAATTTAAATAATTAGATGAGTTTGGAGTTCAAGTCTTATTGGATCCCTTCCAAATCAGAAATACTATGAATCTGTGTTTTTTCACTTTCTTCTAGCCTTTCATATACTTTCTGCTGCAGTATTTGCAAAATGTTCTTAAGCAATAACCCATTATTCTTACCTTTTTCCAGCCCCTCTTCCTCTCTCACTTTTTCCTTTTTAGGCTGACACAGTTCAAAGCTTCATGCTCTTCCTACAACCTCCATCGAAACTGAGTTATGTGAGAAATAAAAAGAATAATAGAAAAAGAAAAGAATAATAGGAAAGAAGACTGAATTCAGGTGGCATATTGTGTCTGTTATGCTCTGATGTTGGATCCCTATTGCTTGCTTGCTCTGAAACACATGCAGATGTTCACTGAACTGGCTGATGAATTAGCCTCAGAAATGTCTACATATGCTGTTATCTTTCCACATGATTCTCGATGCTCGTAACATATTCAGTGTCTGTTTTCCATTTCTACCAGTAAGTTTCAAAGACAGACCATGACATTTTGGTCTCTGCTGTATTCTCAGGGAGGCACTCAATAGATAGTAATTAAATGAATAAAGAATTTCTCTTATCAGTGCCCCATATATTCCAGACTGATTAAGATTATGCTGATTAAAATCCTGCTTAAGACTAAGTGTTAATGCACAGAACTTGAGAGCTTAATAGGGATATCAGACAACACCTAGCATAACCCCTCCATTTGATAGATAAATAAACTGAGGACCAGAGTCATGTAATAGTGAGCTATAAAGTAGCAGAGCTAGGACTTGAAACCAGTTCTCCTGGTTTCTGGGAGACACAATGTTGTAGGAGTGAAAAAGCACAGGTTTTAGAATCAGATCAAACTTGGTTCCAATGCTAAGTCTTCCTCTAATTCCATGATCTTGGGCAAATTAATTAGTGTCTTGAAGCTCAGAGTCTTCAGAAGTAAATGGGAAAGATAATACCTTCAACTACATCGCTGGCACAGAGGACATGCTCAATAAGTGGTAACTTTGATAACTATTATCAAGTCTACTGCTCCATCCACTACAACACACAGGCCCTTGGCTTTGTGCCTGTAGGAAAAGAAATATATCCATGCTGAGAAAAAATAAGGGGGTGGGAACAAACAAACACCGAGTGCCTGTGATATGTTAAGCACTTTTTTCATACTCAGTCTAAAACACTCAGGAGCCACATACAAAGTTACAGAACAACTGCCATTCACACAGGTGCCCTCTTCCAGCTGGGAGCATGTGGCTGTGAAAGGCAGTCTATTTTAATCAAATTCAATATCTCTTGTGAGTCTTTTCTTTGGATATCTTAACTTTCTCCTCAAGTTCCTACTTTAGTGCCTTCCATATACAGAATAACAGAGAGCCACTAGAACTTATTATTTATTTATTTTTGGTAACTTCTAAGTGTATATTATCTTCCAGTTATTCTGGATGGTACTTGAGAGCAGAGGACAGGGAACATGTCTAGTTCAGAGATCTGTCACTGTGGGAGCTTAATTAAAGCCAGAAACAGATTAAAATGGTATAATGATCATTTACCCCTTGCCTCATCATCTGCTGCTTTTGATGTTCACGTCGATGCATTGTCTTCATACGAACAAAATGTACGACCTCATTCCCATTGTTACTATAAATTGTTTTCAGTTGTCTCTATTTAAATAAAGATGGGGAAGATAAATGAACAAACAAAACATAAACAGACTCATATATACAGAGAACAAATTGCCAGATGACAGAGGGATTGGGAGGCTGGGTGAAAAAGGTAAAGGGATTAAGTACATATTGGCATTCAAAAAGATAGAAGAGAAGTCAATTATACGGCCAAAAGCTGGATTTGTTAATTTTCAACAACAAACCTGGAGATGAACTAGATATCTACTGGATGAGCAGTAAAAAGGTCCTTGTGGTAACCCAGGTCACAATCTATGCTAATGGCACCCAAGCCCCAGTGCCTTTCCTCCTCTGGCTTTGTTTCTTCTAACAGCTAGGAGATGTGTTCACTGCTTTGCTTTGAGTTGGGTACTTTGCCACCTCTATTGCCTGGCACAGGATGTTATTTATTAGAAAGTAGTCCAATCTTCAAGCCTTTGATATAGATAAGTCTCTGTGGCACAACTGTTGGTTGACTAAGTCAAGACTCGACTTCAAGTGCCCTTCTTTTTTATAGAAGCTAGAAAGAATAAATATTTCGTTCTAGCCTCTTCTGCAGTGAGTGGTGGCTCTTTCCAGGGTCTGGCCAATGAGATATGAAGGCAAGTGTACTGGGAACCTTCCAAGAAAGTCTGTGCTTCCTTGAAAAGGGACAGATAATGCTGACCACCACATTCCCCTTTTTTCCACCTTAAACATGAACATGGTACCTGAGCAGTTACAGCCTTCTTGTAACCACACAGTAATAGCATGAGGATCAAAAGTAAGAATGGTGAGCATGGTGTAGTGGAAATGAGCCTGAGTCCTCAAATGCATCGTCAAGTTTCTAAACCAATGCCAGAAACTACCTTTCTCTGGACTACTTATTGAATGAAAAATATCATGTATTTGTTTAAGCTGTTGTTAGTTGAGTTTTCAGTAAATTGAAGCCAAAGACATTCTAACTGAATCACTCTTTTGAAGCAATCACTTGCAACCAGACTAGATCAGCACATAAATATGATTATGACATTATCCTGCTTAAATTCCTCCATAATTCTTCACTGTCTTTAGAAAAAAAGTCTAAGGATCTTAGCATGGTATATAAGGTCTCTGACAACCTTACCTGATGCATCTACCCAGGCATATCACATCTCCTTCAAGCCATCCCTCCTACTTTATATCTAGTAATTTCAAATAGCTAAATATTTTCTATAAAAACCAGACTTTTTTTGGCCCCTGTGACTTTGCTTATGCTTTCTCTGCCTAGGATGCTCTTCCAAACTTTCTTTGCCTGCTCTCATTTATCCTTCAAAATATAAATGCTTAAGCATCTGCTCATCCAGAAAACTTCTCCATACTACCAGGTAGGGTTGAATGTCCCACCCCCCTCTATATTAATATAGCACCTGGACATATTTCTACCTCTGCCCTAATCGTAATAGAATTAAAGTATCTGTTTGCAAATCTGATTTCTTCCCTAAACAGTGAATTTCTCTGATAGCTGGGCCTGTAACTTTACTTTTCTTTGAAATCCTAACACGCAGTGTCTCTGGTGCAAAGTAGTTGCTCAGTAGGTAATTGTTGAAATACATTGTGCTTCAGATGTATATATACACATTTTTCCTGGGTGGAAGAATTTTGAGTCAAATATTTATTCATTCATTCATTCATTTTACAAAGGGAAAATCTTCAATAATCCTAAAATACTAAGTCATGAAGATAGAAAATTAGAAAGAAAAAAAAAACAATCGAATAAACAGAAATTTCTTTAAAATGTTGTAAATACAATCAACAGAAAACTCATCTGCTTGAGGAAGAAGATAGCTCCAATAATAAATTGACAATCATTGCCATACGGTCATCATTCAGTAGTAGATAGATTTAAGGATAATAGGAGCTTGTGGTTTAAGGGCAGAGAACTGAGTTTGGAGGCAAGTAGTATGGGAAAGAGGTAATAACTGCACCAATGAAACCATCCAGTTTTTAAACATTTACTCATCTAGCTATCAGAATATAAAGCTATAAAATCTCAGTGTACAGATAGAATTCCCTTTGTTACAGCTTTTGTTTCCAATTTCTTTAATTTCTCCTTCTGTCTATATCCTACATCTTCAAATATGTACTGGTTTCACCCATTTTGAGAAGAAAAAAAGTCTTTGATCAATTCTGTGCTCCAATTATCATCTTCATTTTCTTTTCTTTTGGCCACTGAGCTTCTAAAATGAATAGTGTATACTACTGTGACCATCATCTCTCCTTTAACTTATTAATCCCATGACATAGGGCTACTGCCCCCACTGCACTACTGAATTGTGTTCTTCCAGATCACTGATAGATCCATCATCAAAATCAATCAACAAATTTCTCTTGGTCTGTAATGTCTTTATTTTCTCTTTGTTACATCTAACACCTATGACCTCCTTCTCTCTATACTTTCTTCAAACCCTTTCTGAGCTTTGGTGACTTGACAGTAGTTTAATTCCCCAATCCTATCTTCTCTGGCATTCAGAGGAATGCCAACTGCACAATGCAAAGTCCAGAAAAATTTAGAGAAGGGGGATATGACAGAGGCAACCAGCTTGGAAATTTGTCAGAGAAGATTTCAAAATCCATCTATAGCTTCCAGACTACTTTGGCTCTACAAAATGAAGTCCCAACTCCTAAAATTACTATCAGTGAGTCTCTAATCTACCTTTTCAATCTTATCTCTCATTCTTCCCTAATAAAACACCATATAGTAGGCATTCAGTAAATATATGTTGACCAAACAGATGAGTACAGAAACACTTCATTCCTGGATAACTCATCATACACCCCAGTCCCACCATTCAACAATATAACATGCCTTGTACTTGCTCATCCCTAGAGTTTGTTCACATCACCTTCTTAGTGTGAGATGCTTTCCTATTTATTTTCCACCTATGTAATCTTGCTCACTGGTCAGGCCCTGTATGAATCTCATCTTCTCCAAGACCTCTTCCTTATTAATGTAATATTTATTATGTTTCACATATTGGGCATTTAGTGTGTTTTTAATTATTTTTGAAATGATTTCTTGCCCAACAACATTCGAAGCCATGCGGGGATGAGAGGTATCTTATGCTTCTTTGTACCTCCAGCCCCATAAACATAATATAGTACCTTTTATAGAGGAGATGTCTGGTAAATAGTTTCTGACGGCTTTGCTTCATATAACACAGTCGTGCTGGAAATTCAGGCTCTGAAATCAGACTTATATTTGAATCCCAGCTCTGAACACTAGTAAAATAACTTTGAAAATGTCATTAAGTCTCCGAAGTCTTGGCTTCCTCATCTGTAATAGTACTGACTCACAGCAATGCTGTAAGCTAAGTGAGATCATGAATATACTGTGCTTAGTATAGTGTTTGGCACATAAAAGTTGCAATAAAAGTTGTTGATGACTATGATAAAAATGATAAAAATGAGGATTCTTTAGATATAAATTTGACTAGGATCAATGTCAAGGTCAAATGAACATCTTTTATTGAAACTCTGTGACTATTTTGAGGAAAGCTCATTCACAGAAGAGTACTTTCTTGTTTTATGCAACATTGGGTAAGACAAATGCCATCATGCCCCACCTATGCTCTGATAACTGAGCAACAGAGTTTTAAATTGTTTTAATATAGCTCATTCCTAGGATTGCTTCTCCTACATCTGTCACCTCAGCACAGAGTGAGAGCCCATTAACACTACGCTGGGTGATCTGAAAAAAAAAAAGCAGAGGGTCACTGTCTGTTGCTTTGCAGTAATTCAACCAAATGGTAGACAAGTGCACCAAGAAGCTGTTATCAAAGTAAAATTTGGAGGTTGTAATGCCTGGAGGGTCAGTGATCTGAAGGATGCCAAGACTGTTTTTTAACTTGCCCTTCCTGCATTAGACGTGAGCTAGGCTGCTTTCCAGTGTTTGTTCCAAAGATAGTAAATCTATGGTTAGAAACTTCTGGACCTTAATGATACCCATGTTTGAGAGATGACTTCTTGAAACACTAGACTGTGGGTTTCAGTTAAATGTTCAATAGAGACAGTGGTTTATTATAAGAGGAAGGGGGCTATAAGTAGTAATGCTTTACTATTTTCTGTCTCAGAGACTCAACAGCAAAATGGTCTAACTTGGAAAGCTAGATTCAGTTTCACTGGGGCAGGGGAGAATTGGACAGACAAAACATAAAATCAGCGAGTGAGTAATTTAAGAACAGATGGAAATAATAACACATATAACACAGGGACAATCCAGACAACAAACACACAATTTATAACACTTTAGAAGCAGTTAACAGCATCTGAACAGACCAGTCAAAGCCTAGAGATGGTTGATAAACTGAAACACCTACTACATCTCACATTTCTCTTAATGGCTAGCATGCCTAAGTATATACTCAGTAAAACTATTAACATGGATGACTACATGGCTGTTAACTGACATTTCGTCCAACCGAAATTCTCCCTTGGCGAAGCAAAATCAGAGAGTAAAATAATCAGCAAATAGGAAAAAATTCTCCAAAATGACCATGAGTTCTGTACAGCTAAACTCTTAGGGACCTCAAGCTCTAACAAAAAGAGCCTGTATGATTTCTTTGAGAGTTTCACAATATAATTTATTATTAACTAATGTGCCAGGGAGACAGAGATGGAAGACTAGGACACTTTCTGGGGAGACTAATTTACTTAGTCTCCATATATTTTCTTGTCTATAGTCAAATGACCTTCTCCCACCTATGTATGTAAGAGAGAGAACTTGGAGATTTCCTTCTTTCAAAGCATATTTTACCCTTTTCTAGTATGCCTTTCCTGGGAGGGGGGTGACAAAAATCTCAGAGGTAGGGATGTTTGCTTAGTACTGGCTTCTGCAGACCTAAGCATCCAATCCATCAAACTGACCAACAGGGCAGTGACTTGGAAGAATTTCCACTTCTACAAGGAGCCCTGCTTCAGATTCCCCCATTTGGGTGGGTCACACAGTCTGTGCATACCCTAGCAGGCCAGAAGCCAGGTAATCAATGACACAATCAGGAAGATCCATGCTCACACTATTTAAAATTTATCCATACCCACGAACCTTCCTGCTCTAAGACCCAGTAAGCTCTACTGCTGCTACACATGGTTCTAGCCTCTCTGCTAGAAAGAACGTTTTAAAACCTTGCTTCAGTGCTCTGTAATTGAGGTGAACGAATAAACAGGCAGATAAAACATAGCCAAGACATTTTGTTTTCTGATTTCTAAGCTCTCTTTGAATGACAACAATTGTTCACAGATATCTAAAGACTCATGTTCTCTTGGTATTGTATGTAGAACAGAGACATGCAGTTGCACCAAACTATAGATGTTGCAATGATGCAGCAAAATGCCTAGAAACAGGGAAAGCCTGATATTGGGGCAGGCATGTGTGTAAAGGGGAACAGATAGTCAGGACAAACCATAGGGCACTCTAATAGAACAAGTCAGAAAGGGCCAGATAGGCAGGGCTCATCACCTACTGGTGCTATTCCCTGACTGACAGATCTTTTGTCTGCCTCAGCTTCTGGTGACAACACCTGGAGAAAGTAAGTAGCTCAATGGTGAATCAACCCCATAGAATATGCTTGATTGGATGAAAATGGAAACCATTGTTATTTGGCAGGAGTGGAAATGTGGGAAATGGCCTAGAAAATTTACTTCAAGAAACTAAAATTTCATGAAGTGAGAGATAGAAATTGTTCTCTGGAAGAGACAAATTTATTTTAAGTCACTGACAATGTGAAATAAAATAAAATGATAAAGCCATTTAAAAATAATTCTGTAGCTTGGACTTTCAAAAGTCCCAGGTGGAAAAAGTTTGTAATCATTTGTTTTAGAAACTCTTCAAATACCTGTTAATTGGGCTCTGCACCTATGAGTAACATAGAGCCTGGTGGCAGATAGACTATGAGATGTCATCTAGTATAGCATTCAGTTTCCAGAGAGGCCCATACCTAATTAGTCCCAGAAGGATAGGACTAGCCAATGTTGAATTTCACAACCTTTCTTGGTCAGTCACCCATTTAACAATAAAGAGCTTCGTCTTTGATAACAGAAATAAGACAATGCTAATTTAAGGTATATGGCCACTGACACACATACTGCTGAAACAACCTTTTATCTAGGTATAAACCCTAGAATCTCAAAGTACCTCTGAGATCTGCCAGCATATCAACCTCTAATCCTCTAAAATTCTCATTTATTCCTCCCTTAAATCTATTCTTCAATATTATCTTGCAGTTAATCAATCATCATCTGGCTTTACTGTCCTCTAGGTCACTTTCCTCAATAATCATTTCACCAGCAATCGCAATGCCTTGTGGTTTTGCCAAACCTTCTGCTACAATCAGCTGCTCTTTGCCCTACTCATGGGCCATTGTGAACACTGAGTGCAACAAAGTATGCTGTCCAACATCAACAGTTATCAGCACTGTATGCAAATCTTTTTGCTTGCCCACAGTCAATAATTTTGACTCTTTAAAACTTTTTCATTCTTCTTGAACTCCCTACTCCACTTCTTACTTTCCTCTCGAAAGATGACTTCACTTTTTTTTTCATGAAGGAAATAGAAATTACTGATTAGTTACCTCTTGATGTTACCTCTTGAAGTGGCTTCCAATGGTTCTTCATATCTACACTTCAGAAAATAACACTCATCTTTTTCTACTTTTCTACCTTCCTCCAAGAAAGGAGCATACTTTCCCTTTATAAAGTTTTAATGAGAATGAAATAAATCAATAAATGTAAAATACCTAGCACCAAGCTTAGCAGGCCATAAATATTGATTCCCATTCATTCTTTCATCTACAAATTTAATTATATGTTATATATGTTTATTATTATATATATTATAATATAATAATTACATACACATATATAATATGTACAGTTACCTTTTGAGTTCTTAAAGACCCTACTCTTAGCTGTCTTTTCTTTTTCCTGTATCTTTTTTTTTTAAATTCATTTTTATTATGGTGACATTGGTTAATGAAATCCAGTAAGTTTCAGTATACAATTCAAACTTTCCTGTATCTTTAATCTCTCCCTTTCTCTCTAGTTTTCCCCCTTTATTGACAAATATATTCAAGGGCTTCCTCCTGTTTGAAAAAAAAAACTTTTTTTCATTCTTACGTCTCTTCTAAGTTGTCACTTTCTCCTTTCCTTAAAGTACTGAAGTAGTGTCCCCAAACTCTCTGTTCCTCCAACTTCTCTGGGCAATGTTACTATTTTGCTCCTCAACCATCTTTCTTCAAAACTTCATTGAAACTGTTTTTACAAAGTTTAATAATGACCCCTATACCTCTACTCCACTGGCCTCTTTTAAATATTTATCTTGCTCAAATTTTGATCTCATTACCTTCTCTTTCTACTCTGCTTCTTATGTGGTACTTCATATCTCAATTTATGGCAATAGACCTAATTCAGATAACTTCAGGCTAGAACTTTAATGCAATCTGTGTCTTCTCCACTTCCTTCCCTCAGCCTCTACCATCCACCTGCTACCAAACTTTGATGACTCTTCTTTTTTCTAACCTTTATTGCCAGACTTCAGAGTTCATCAAATCTCACCTGGACTACTAGATAGTTTTTTCTAACCTTTATTGCCAGACTTCAGAGTTCATCAAATCTCACCTGGACTACTCAGCAGTCCCATGTGGCATTTGGCCTTTGGACTCTCCCTGTCTCTGTTCACCCTCCACAATGCTGCCAAAGTTTTTTTTTTTTTTT
>NW_006492031.1:2706513-2709064 GCF_000325575.1 Pteropus alecto | reverse complement strand
TAAGTACAAGCTGTACATACAAGCTTGACAATGTGACTCCAGCTTGCTGTTCCAGCCTCATCACCTCTCCTATAGCACACCGGTGATCTACTACATTACTCTTCATAGACACAGCCAGCACCTCACAACTCCATGGTTTTACACATGTTGTCCAACTGAAATATGATTTTACTCTTCTCTATCTGGAACATGCCTAATCACTTTTTAAAACCCAGCTCAAATACAACCTTTTTTTTTGGAAAAAGCCTTCTCAGATTTACCTGGGCTGTTCTGCTCACTGCTCTAAGTTTGGTGTTGCTATGCTATCTTATTCTTACCTTTTTATAACCATTAACAAGTTGTCTTTGACTCTTCTACTTTGTGTATCTTCCTCATTAGACCATGAATCTTTGAAGAAAAAAATTATTCAATGCTGTATCCCCAATAACCAAATGGTTTCTTGTTTAACAAATATTTGTTGTGAGAATATAAAAAGAGGATGTAGAAAAAAAACATGACAGAAATAAACAAGAACAGAACAGAATAAAATTACAACTTGTCCGCAACTGGTAGAGATAAGATATCCTAGCAGAAAAGAGTAGGAGATAAGCACACTTCACCAGTGCTCTGAAAAACCTAGATTCCACCCCATCAACTCAATTCTTTACACTGTCTATACAGGAATAAAATCTATAAAATGTGCAAGTGTCTGTATTCTTCTCTCTCCTATTCCAGGCTTATTTGTAGCATTTTTTATCCTCTCCCAAGATCAGTTGTCCAAACTTGATCACAGTATCATTATTTTCATGCAGGTATAAGATAGCCCAAAGGCTCAATGTCTAAATTAAATTTGCTGTTGCTAACAGATACCAGGCCTCAGATAGAAGAGTCAAACCTAGCACAAATTCAGGTTCATGAGGTATCCAGACTTGTTAAGAATAATCAAACTTTGGAAGAAAAAAAAGAGAAATAAGTGAAATTAGTCTTTAAATTCAAATTTAGAAGCCTTTTCCCCTCATTCACAGTTGGGAAAATGCTCTAGGAACATAAACCTGCTGTCCCCACTAACTTGTTCCTGCTTCTTGACAAGTCAAAATATATCATTCAGCTTGGGTTAGCCTTACTGCTAAATAAAGCTGCCAGCACAGCCTTTTTCACCTGGGTTTGTACTTTCTTAGACAAATAAGCAGGAAGCTCATACATGCAAAAGACCAGCCAGAACCAGTAATTAGCATTCTCTATTGATTGCTGCCAGCTGAATTCAAATGGAGAGAATGGCCCAGCTAAGATGTAGAAAGACCTCAAAAGGCTCATTTATAGGCTTGAACCTTAAAGGACTTTCCTCAGCTCTCTTTTGGAATGGTAGCTTCCCTCAAATTCAGCTATAATTACTTTGCCTCATAGAAATTTATTTAGCCACTAGTCTAGCTGGAACAGGCTATGGGGCAAGAATCTTCCTTCAGGATAATCTACAAAAACAAAGGGATATCATAGTTATAAGAAGTAGGTATAATACCAACTTTCATTCAGCATTTTCATTGACTTAAGTGTCAATAAAATTTGACAGTGATTAAAATACCAAAATCTAAAAGAAAGGTAGTCGGTCCCAATGAAAGTAGTATGTTCTACCTCTCTTCTAAATTCCTTTAATTGAGTTTCCATGTTTTATGGTTCCCATGTTTTAAAGAATCCTTTTGTCAACTAGAAGGAGGTGCTTATAAATTCCTACCTACAGAGATAGAGAACTAACGAAAGATGATGGGAAAGGCTATGAGAAGAAAAGGCACTGAAAATTTAGAATGGAATCCACAAGAGAAAGAATAATATTAAGTCCTGGCTCTACCACTTATTGCTTGCATGATCTTGGGTATCGTGTCTCTATGCCCCAGTTTCTGCAACTATAAAATGTGGATAATGGTAACTTATTTTGCATAAGGTTCTCATGATAATTAAATAAAAGAACAAAAGAGCTCTATTGGCAAAATATGATATGAATTATATTTTAATAAAAATAATATAATAATAATGAAGAGTTAAACGTGCTTTTGTTTACTGTTCATACTCATGAGAAAGCTAACTAGTCATCCTCAACAGGAAAGGGGAAACTTTCAGATAAAAATTTTGTAAAAGCTCTCTACTTCCAAACAAGTTGAGGAACTCATTCTGGGGATTCATTTAAATAAAGACTTGAGCACAAACAGGCTCATGGTCTAAGTATAGAAGTTTGGGGAAAACATCTGACAAAATAATGATGGGGACAGTTGTGTTCAGATCCAATAGCTGTGGGACTGATGCTCAGGAATCATGCTCAACTCTGAGCACGACAAAGCTGAGAGACCTGAATGAGTGATGGAGGTTTTACACTCAGGAAGCCATACTTTGAACTAAAGAAAGTTCTGACTTGGGTTTATCTTATTTCCCTTTTCCCACAAGGCACATAAAAATTTTCCTTGGCCATGCCAGATGAACTGCCTGAACCAGATAGCCAAGAAGAAATAATGCTGAGAACAAATACATGGTGAATGCTTAATCGAAGAGAAGGGAAGAGAAAAGAAGGGAGGGGAGGGGAGGG
>NW_006492031.1:2700393-2706494 GCF_000325575.1 Pteropus alecto | reverse complement strand
AGGGAAGGAAATTGGCTTCTCTTTCCTCTTAATAAATTGTCAGTCCTTCATTTCCTCAAGTCTTTGATCACACATCCATATGGCTTATGTCAATGCTCTCAGTCACTCTCTGCATCAAAGACTAGGTACCTTTTTAGAGTCACTGTAGGGAATGTTCTCCAACTAGAAAGCATGTTTTGTTCCAGAAGGAAAGATCAGCTTCTACAAAGCTAGCCAGGAGGAAGAAGAGTTCCTTTAGGAGTCCCACCATCCGATCCATCGCTCCTTTTGAAGCCAGAACTGACTCAACAGCAGTCTTGTTCCTATCCAGTTCAGACACCAGACTTATCAAAACAGCATTTTAGAGGTTAATAGATAGAGGAGCATATAAACTTCAATATGTATAGCAAAAGAGCCAGTAAATACACAAACATGTGCATGGGAGTGACAGGCCCCTTGAATAGTCTTTCAGGTTTACACCTACCCAACCAACCTTATATTATTAATTGGTCCCCTTCACACACATTGTTGGTGAGTTTTTCCTCCAAGAGAATTGTTATGTGCTAAGGGGCATGCATTTGATTGCTACTGAATCTCCTGGGACTTAAGGAAGTAAGTCTGTGTCTAAACCAATGAAACTTTATCTGCTGTGTTCTAACTAAGTATGACATATACAACATTATTATTCTTGTTGCCTAAACATGGTCACAACAGCAGAGTACACATGAGCTTCTCTGACCAGGCCAACAAATAGAGCGAGAGCCCAGATTCTAAGCAGGGCTTCCACTCAGGGTAAGTTCTGGCAAAGGGAAACTTTTCCTTTCTCATCAATGAGATCTCCAAGGAGAACTGGACCAAGAAGTCTCACAAGGGCTGGAATCAGACCCAATGCAAAAAAAAAGGAATGCTGCCGAAGTCCTCCAGAATTCAAGTAACTGGAATTCTTTCTATTAACAAGCCCAAACCCAGCCAGAGAACAAGGTTACTTTCTGGCTTCTTTCACCCTCATCAAAACAGTTCTTTATAGGCTGTTATCAAAGCCCAGGCTTCCTTCTTATCTAATTAAATGTAATATCATGCTAAATATTCAGCCACCCCAGCACTGGCTGTGTGGGTGTACTGGGTAAAATCTTCATAAAAATGCCATCATGGGGTCATTTGTTTAATTTCAATTCTGCAAAGTATAAAAATAGAATGAGCTGCCTTGAAAGGTTGAGACTTGACAGCTTCAATGAGAAGGCTTCAATAGAACAAAAACCATACTGTTCCCCTAGATGGCTTGCTTTCTCCCTCTGCCAGAGGAAAAAGGGGAAGAGAAAAATCCTGAAAGAAAGGTGCTGCTTTCATTTATCTTCTGCTTTTTTTCCCCTCTTTTGCCTTTTCTTGCACTTAGTCTCTGCAAGTCTCTGCATCTTCCTCTTACTCCATCTGTTTGCTCTTTCTCCACCCACTCCACTTGCTTCCTCTCTCTGCTGCCCCGCCCTCCGCTCCATCATCATTTTTATGTGTCATTTCTCTTCTCAGGGACCAGTTCTTTTCCCATTCTCTACACCCTCACCTAAGTGATCCTTGCCTTCTGGGGCAGCTTATCTCCATGCAAGCTGGGTCTCACAAACTTTTTAGGAGTTGTTCTTCCGCCCCATTCCCATCTCTATCCCCTACTTTTCCCCAGGTTCCAGACACTGAAAATGTTTAGAAAGATGGAATTTCAGAGATCAGTTAGATGACATGGCAGATGAGCCGTAGGGGCTGCCTTTTTTCATACTCCCTGGTGTAGCCAAGTATGTTTATTATTCATCGAGCTCAGTAACTCCTGATGGGGTGTGGGGTGTGTTGGGTGGGCAGGCAGGTAGTACCTCACTGTTCTTGTGTTTTGTACAAATCAGCTTTTTAATTTTGTGAAGTTTTTTTTTTTTTTTTTTAATGAACGTTCAAGTTGTACTCTCCAATTCTGATCCTTGGAGAGTAGAAGCCCACAGCCACTTCCACATCAACCTTAGTACAATTCTGGCTCAGAAAGGGAAATTTCTCTTTTACCAGAGGCCCCAGAGCTGCACCAAAAGCCCACACCAGTCCTGAGAAGGGAAAGAAGCTTCCTGCTTCAGGTCCATTGGGGTCTCAGAAAGGGCCCACTATTTGATCTATTTCAAACCAAAGGATTCGGGTTGCTTCAAGCCTGTTAGTATGGCTGATGGAACGAACTCATTTTAACTCCTTGACTGCTAGAATAGGCTCCTTCCCTGTGGCATCTATGAACCAGGAGCTATCCTTCTTCCCTCCTGTGGATTGCCAGTCACTTTCTCTCTGAAGACAGAACTTCACTGTTGGTTTGAGGAAAGCCTAGCAGAAAAGGTGGTTAGCAGACCACTAACTCACAGAATCATCAGTGTCAACTCACTCTAGAAAAGAACTTCAATTCCTGTTTTTATTGCTGTCTTATGTATCTGTACTTGAGTGCACTGACATGTGTTCCCCTATCTAAAAAATTCTATCTTCACACACATCAAATGAGGCTTCAATAAATTAAGGTGACTCTCATAACAGCATATGACTACTCAGGATCCCATTTCCTAAAACATCCCATCCCCTCTTGGCTGTAACACTGTTTTTACCCTCTTGCCTCTTTCTGGAAATGTTCATTTGTTCTGCAGATGTGCAATGAATACCCACCAGGTATAAAGCAGAGTGGATACTGGGGCATCTCTTAGAAGTCAGAGCCTTGTATACACTAAAATAAAAAGGATATGGAACCCTGGCATCTAAAAGATAAATGCAGTGTTTCTGCTTTGTACATACTAGGGTTCTGGATCAAATCAACAAAATGATGGTTTTAGTACAATTTGAAGAATGATCATGAAGAGTCAAAAAAATAAAACGTGATTCCTGATGGCCAAGCCAGAGGTGCAAAAGGGAGGAAGGAGAGGAAGAGAGAAAAGATCCTGATCAAGATAAAAGAACAATGAAAATCAAAAGAGTATAAACTGCAGCAGGCATCCCAAGAGAAAGCACCCCATCAGCAGGGCAAGTGGATGGGTGATAATTCACAACAGAATTGTAAATAACAGCCCAAAGCCACAAGCAGCTGAAAACTACATGCCACCTGTGCAAAAGCAGTAGCCAGTGGGAGCAGAACAGTGGAAACCTCTCTGGAAGGCAGTTGCAGCCCTGGGGCTGGTGATTTCAGTTAGAGTAGACGGATCACATATGTGTGTGATGGGAGAGTCCTGGCAGAGGAGTCAACAATGAGCTAATCTGCAAAGACATCAAATGGTCCAAAAGTAAAGGTGAGAAGTGGTGGTAGCAACATCCTTTATAATGTGGTCCAAAAGTAAAGGTGAGAAGTGGTGGTAGCAACATCCTTTATAATGTGGCCTCCTTATAAAGATGTGATTTCATTCAAGGCCTATGATCCTTGAATACAGCTGAGCAAAAAAACAAATAAAGCATTCACATTTGATGACAATGTCAAATTGGGCACTGTCGCAGCACCCCAGTTTGGCTAGGTTTTGGTCAGTTGATCATAATGGTTTCTTTCTAGCACTAGATACCAGAGCCCAGCCCCAAATCTCCAAACCCAAACAGCCTTTCAGTGTGGACAGGGGAAACCAGAACTTCCACATGCCCTCTGGAGACCCAGGGGATCCCAAATACCCCTGATGCCCAGTAGAGCTCTTGGCCCAAGTTGCAAGTTGAGGACAAGAACCTCTGAGCAAGTTACAAAGTAAATGAGCCCAGGGGAGGGGGCTTCAGGCAAACACTGGTGACCTCACCAGCGACCTCACTGTACACCATCAAAGGCAGCCAGTTCAAGTTGTGAGCAACAGTGAAGGTGACATGGTTAGGGATGTAGGGTATAAGCAAGATACATGATCTTCAAGTAAGGAACAAAGGCAGAGGCACCACTGAATATAAGGAATAAACATTAACCTCACCCAGAGCACAAGACTAATTTGCTCAGAGAGGAAACAGATGATGATATTTTGCCCTCTAACCTGCTAGATGCTGTCTAATGAGGGGTGGGAAAGGGGAGGAGAGAGAGAGAGAGAGAGAGAGAGAGAGAGAGAGAGAGAGAGAGAGAGAGAGAGAGAGAGAGAAACAGTTCACATTAGAATAGTGTGGATGCCTCTCTTTGAGTGTGCCTGTTCCACAGCGAGCCTGAGAATCAGGTTAGGGACAAAGTGAGACCTTGGGGTGGGGGACAGAAAGGCAGCATTTGCAATCTATTTCTAATATTAGTTTCTAGAGCTTAAAGAGAGAGAGCCCCAGCTGAGATATGCCCCTCTTGAAAAGCCCCCAGGCAGAGGGCTCCTTATCCATAAAACAGTATCTCCAAAAGGTGATGTGCCCACACAGATGCTGGCAGAGGTGACAGCTCAGCTCCCTGCACAAATTTCTTTGTCCTCATCCAGAGTGGTGCGGTGGGAGTTTTACATCTGCTGCTGTCATGAAAACATTTTATTACTTTTTACAA
Organism: Pteropus alecto; assembly: GCF_000325575.1. Lineage (NCBI taxonomy): Eukaryota > Metazoa > Chordata > Mammalia > Chiroptera > Pteropodidae > Pteropus > Pteropus alecto. The sequence continues at coordinate 2,702,044 of NW_006492031.1, read as the reverse complement.
GTTTTTAAAAAATTTCCTTAGCTAAAACTAGGGATCTTCCAAGATGTGATGTGTACAATCCTTCCACCTTACCCCTCTTTAATTCTGGGTATGGAATAGAGTCTCCCTCACAACTGTTCCAGGTCCAGTAGAACACAGATCCTAGGAGCACACTATTAACTGCTCATTCATATGTGGCCTTGGAGCCTGTGCACCTTGCTAAGAAATTTTTGAGGAATGAAGTTTCTCCAGGCATGAGGTTGGTCGATGAATGTGAACAAGTTGTTTGAGCTCTAACAACTTCATTTTAATGGCCACATCTCATCTCTTCTTCTACTCCTTGAGAGTAACTCTGTTTCTTGTGGAATGTGACGCCATGCATCCCTAGGGCCAAACCAGGAATTCCTCCAATTACTAGACCTCCCACCTCCACCCTAGAAGGAAATTAGGAAAGGCAACCTTCCCCTAGTATTACTAGGTATCTTCAGATAAACCCCAGGAGTTCTGCCTTGTCTTTCTTTCAAGTCTTGGGATTCTAAAATGCAAAGGAAATAGGCATAAGATTGATGGGGGTGGCCAGATGGGATGAGGGAAGCACTGCCCAGAACAAGAAGAGCCAGTGTGTCCAGCTCAAACTTTTGCCAGAAAGCTGGAAAGGGGCAGACACAACCTCCATGTCCACAGCCTTGCCCACACCATTTGCCTGAGCACATCTCCAGAACTAACGGAGAAAGAAGCGAGCTTAGCCATCTCTGGAAACTCATGAAGGAGGTAGTCTGTCCCAGTGGTTTCCTGGGGACATCAACTCTCAGGTGTGGACACCACAGCCAGGCCACAATCCATGTTAATAGCTTTACCGTGCCCTCTGTAACTTCGAGGTTGCACTAAGAAAATTCAGATGAGAACGAACAGCAGATCCCACCCCCACCCCCAATGTTTCCACAACCTCCAGTTTCACCGGGATCCCTCATCATATGTAACCCGCGCAATCAGGTGTGTTCCTCCTAGGGCTCAGGAAGGTCAGGAGGATCTTACCTGGGTCGGCTAGGAGAGGCATTCATGCAGGCAGACTGGCCGGGCGTGCCGGGTCAGCGGCGTCCAGGACACACAGGCTGGCTACTGCTCACCTCATTTCCCCGCGAGCCTGGCTTTGCAAAGAAGAGAGCCAGCCCCATCCGGAGGAGGGGGGCGGGGAGGTACGGAACCTCGGGACACCGGAACCGAGCCTGGGTCGGGCCGGAGCCCAGCTCCCACAGCGGCGCAGGGCGCCCGGGCGTGAGGAAGCTGAACGCCTCACCCCCGTCCCCCGTCTCTCCGTGGGCTGCGAGGCTCCGCTGTCCCAGTCTACATATCCCCTCCCTGTGCTTCTGCGATCCTCTCTGTGATTCCTGACTACCTCGTGGTTTCCGCTGGGTTTCAGTCTCTCTCCCCTCTCATCCCTCTCTCTTCCCGGTCTCTCTCCTCCCCTCGCGCACCCTATCGGATTAAGACTGCTGCCTGGATTCCCTGGTGTTGCCTCGCTCCAACGTTTAGCACTGCAGTGTAACTCTGGGACACACAACCAGACAGTGCCTTTAAGACCCACCGCTCCTTTCAATATCGACCATCAAGTTTACTGCATCAGAAGCGCCGCTGCCTGGCGGCTAAGAGGAGATATTTAGCCCATTTGGAA
>NW_006492031.1:2676714-2700357 GCF_000325575.1 Pteropus alecto | reverse complement strand
AGGCGAATGGCATAGATTCAAACAGTTCCCAGGTGACCTAGAGGGTCTTCAGGATGGGGTGGAACCCGGATTGTGTAGAGCTGAAATTTTGGCACTGCAAAGCAGGACAGAACCTGAGGAGTCATAAAGGTTGAAAGTGCTTATTTTGTAGATGAGAATACTGAAACTCAGAGAGGTGCATTGACTCGCCCAGGATCACACAGCTAGCTTGGGAAGCTGAGACCTGAGTTATCTCATTATTGGGGTATCCAAGTCTCCACACCTAAAAAAAGAATACACTGGTGTGGAGTGGCCCAGGAGGAAGAGTGTCAGTCGCCTTCATTCACTCTTGCCCAGTGCACCCATGTCTCCAGGAGGTCGACTGAATCCATGAAGAAAACATAACTAGCTCATTTGCAAATTAACACTCCACTCTTACCAGAATCTCTTCTAAAATCCTCCCTTCTTCCAGGAAAGCTGTGAAGAGTGAAAAACGACAAATGTGCAACAACACTGAAGCCACAAAAGGGTGAAATGAAAAATCCTTTTCTCCTATCTTCCAGAGATCCAACTAACAAGATCTGCTTTATACAACCTCCATTTTCCACTTATTATTTTTCACATTCTTATCTTTCACATCATTCTAACCAGTCTCTAACACAGATATTTTCATACTTCCCACAAAAGAGAACACATTTTCCCCACCTGCTTTTTAGCCTGCACTAAAATACTACCTGACAGCATCAGCCTATTAATCAAAGGGGTTTTCTCACTGGAAGACTGCAGAGGAGGTCTAGTATTAATTCTCTCCCCCAAAGATGTTATTTTCCCTGGCAGAGTCTTCTCACTCACAAATGTCCTTCCATCGGGCATTTCATAACCCCAATGACAGCTCCTCTGAAACTATTTCTCAGGGCAATGGTATTTGGTGCCATCAGTGGCTCCTTCCTTCCTGGTAGGTGGGTTCCAATAACTGCATGCACTCATATATTTTCTCTTGGGAAGTTACAATGCCTATTTCACAATTATGTGCAGTGAGGTAACTCAGAGAATGATGAAAACTTCCTTAGAGTTATACCGTAAGTCAAGAAGAATTCCTTTGCCGAACGTGGCCATTGGGAAGCAGGAAGCAGAGTAAGAGTCTGAACTCTGGGGTAGTTACCCAATCCTCACTCTTTATCAGATTTGTCAATTTAGACACAATCACTTAACCTCTCTATGCCTTAGTTTCCCTGAATTAAAAATGGAGAAAGTAATTGACCCTGCCTTGGGGGTAAATGAAGTTCTGAATGCAGACTGCTTGCAACTCAATACACCTTAGCTGTTATTCATATTGTTGTTCATATTACTATGCAGGGCCAATAGTCCTGTTAGGAAGCTCATACCTGCACTTACGAGCTGGGTAACCCTGATCAAGTTGCTTAATCCCTCCTCTGTTCTCTTTTAATCCAAGCTATCTTAATCTCTAAAATGGGGATAATACTATGTCCCTTATAGGACTGTTGAGAGAATTGAATAAAATCATGCATGTAAAACACCTAACATGGTAACTATTACATAACAAACATCCACAGAATATTAGCTCTATCCTCTTTATCTCCAGTTACCAGATGTGTAACTTTTCTAAGCCTCAAAAGATTGCAAAAATTAACATAACGTGTCAATTTTCTGGCATATAGTGATAAATATATGTTAATTATCTTTCTTCCCTTTTTTAATTTTTATTTTTCAATTAGAGTTGACATTCAATATTACTTTATATTAGTTTCAGGTGTACTACATAGTAGTTAGACATTTATATAATTTATGAAGTGATGATACCCCTGATTAGTCTAGTGCTCACCTGGCACTATACATAGTTATTACAATATTAGTGACTATATTCCTTCTGTTGTACTGCACATCCCCATGACTATTTTTCCCTTCCCTTTTGAGGCTGCTCAAATTTTATTTTTACTTGAAAGCATTCCCACTACTTCTCAATCACTCATGATCTCATTTATCCTTTAGTTAAGATCCTGTTATACCAGTTTATTTCATTTAAATATATTTACATCTTATCACATTCCTTCATTCATTTAGCAAAAATATATTAAACACTTACTATGTGCTGTCAGGCACTTTGCTCTATTCTGACATGCATGCATTTCTTTTATATGATTTTAAATCCCCAGAAGCTAGAAATGTGCTTACCATGTGTTTTAATCTTTCACCACCTCTGATAGAGGTAGTCACAGTCATAGATTCATTGAGCTAGAAGGACACCTGGAGATTATATTGGTCAACATTCTCATTTTACAACCCGAAGAGGATAGTTGACTCGCACACATTATTAAAGCTAAATGGGGGTGGTTTCTTGCCTCATTATCCAATGTTCTTTGAACTAGACAGACATTTCTTGCCATCTGTTTCTTAGAACACTAGTTCCTTGGAACATTAATAGGTGACACTTTAATGAAGGGCTCTATGGCTAACTGTATTTGAGAAATGATGGGTTAAGCAAAATAAACCATATTATTATTTTTAATTGCAAGACTTTTCAGGGTCTTTATCGTATTTACAAGCATTGTGAATTTCCAAGAGAGGAATACAGTGCACCTTACTTGTTAAATGCATTCCATCAGGAAACCCTTTCTCATATAGAGCATTTGGGGGACTGGTGATCTAAGACACAGATACTTAGAGAACATGATGCTACACCCTGTAAATGCAATTAACCAATATGATTGCTCAGATTGTGTGAGCTCCAGAGAGGAGACTGGTGTTAACTCATCCTAGGCATTCATAGTCCCCTTTTTAGGTCTAGGAACTTGTCTTATAGATGCAATCCCCAGATGAAAGGGGAGTATGTCACCATGGGTCCCCTCTTCCCTGAGCAACTTGCTTGGCATAGGGAACAGGAAAGCAGTTGACAGACTCATCACGGTTACGGGGGTAAAGTTTTTCCTTCCCTACTTTGACTCAGGAAAATTCTCAATCTACTTAGGCTGTATGCACACTGGTTAAGAAAAAGAACTTTTGAGCTAGACAGTCCTAGTTATTCATCTAATCTCTATTTCTCACTAGCTGTTGGATATTGGACAAGATGCCCAACCTCGTAAGCCTCAGTTCTCTCATTTACAAAAATTGGCATAATAATGCTGGATAAAAATATTATTGTATTCAAACCTCTAACACAGTGCTGGCACAGAGTAAGTACCCCAAAACTGGAGTAGTATTACTAAGAGTGATAAGAGTGGTAGTAGAGTAGTCATAACAGTTAGTTGTCAACATATAGCTTGGTGATGCAGCAGAGTTTTGTGAATTCAGAAGTGCAATCCTTCTCCTCTTTTCTCTCTCCGCATGCAGTGTTAAGCCATTACAGTTATCCTGACAACTGTTCTGCTCCCTCAGAGCTGGGAGGAAATGAGTAGTAGATACTCTTTGAACAGAAAAGGATATTAATCACTAATATAATAAAAAGCTCTCTTTAAGAAGCTGCTAAACACCAGGCACTGTGCTGGGTAATTTATATTAATTTTTATATTCATTATCTATCTCTCTCTGTACTCCTTACAACCACTTGAAGAGGGAAGTACCCACTTTCCCATTTTTGAAAATGAAAAACCTAAATTGCAGAAAGTTTATGGGGCAAGAAGTCAAATTAATCCAATGACTAAATGAACAACTATCAACTTTCCTATAGCCCTTTCAATCCTAGGGGAGCAGAGACATATTGTGTACTAGAACATATATTGTGTACTAGAACAAAGATCTCCAACATTTTTGGCACCAAAGACTGGTACTCCTATGAGAATCTAATACCAGATGATCTGAGGTGGAGCCGAGGTGGTGATGCTAGCTCTGGGGAGTGGCTGCAAATGCAGATGAAGTTTCACTCACAAGCCACTGCTCACTTCCTGCTGTATGGCCCAGTTCCTAACAGGCCACGGATAGGTTCTGGTCCACGACCCTGGGGGTAGGGGATCCCTGCTGTATAGGACATAGCTAGGGCTGGGACTATTTCTCTCTTTCATGGGAGGGGCAGTTGTGGAAAACATGTTAATTATTGTCTGATTAAGTAAGAAATGGAGCCAAGAAAATTTCTTTCTCAATTGTGTCCCCACCAAGGCCCATTCTCTAGACTCTGCCTGTTAGCCTAGAATATGTGATGGATACAGGACTCCCATCAACTCACTAAAGTGAACCATGGGGTCTGCTGATCAGATGGGACATTTTGCCTAAACAAAGAAATGAAGGCATAATTTTCTTCCTACTGGAACCCAGGCATGTGGAACCAAGACAGTAAATTAATAAATTAATGCTTCCTCTTTCTCTCTCACCTAAAATATCCTTTTGAAGTCCTCCACACCCACCTCACCCATCAGTCCCATCAAGAAAGCCACACCTGGGGTGAACTCCTTCCAAACTAAACATTTCTGATAAACTACAATTCACTCTTCCCAGTTTGCTCCTGATGGGTTCAAATCAAAGCACCAGACACCTTTGGTACATACTCAGCGTTAAAAAAGTCTGATTCTACCCCTTCTAGGAAGTCAGAACCCTAAAGGCAGCCATGCGGACTCCAAGCCCTGGCAGAAAACACAGCCAGACTGTTTTTTTCAAAGGAGATTGGGAGAGAAACGAAGCTCATAAAAGAGTCAAAGACAAGAGGGAAAAAGAGAGAAAAGCTTTGTTATTTCCCCAGGTGAAATATAAGAAGCTTCTGCAATAAAAGTTACACCTGCATGGCAGAAATTGGACAAAGACCCAATTGTCCACATTTCTTGTCAAAGGATTCCACTATGTTTGTCTTTCTCAGAAACATCTGCTGTGTGGCTATGTTGCTGTGTGGCTGTGTATGTATGTGAGAACCAAAGTGTATGTATGTGAGAACCAATGTTCTTTAATAACTACTACAACCTATCGGGTCTTGTACTCAGTGCTATCAATACAAGATTTTCTATAATCCTCACAATAATCCTGTGATGTTAGTTTAATTATCCCCACTTTATAGAAGAGAAAGCTGAGTCTTAACAGTTAAGTTACTTGTCCAAAGCCACCCAGTATTTGATGTGGGAATCTAATCTATTTATCTGTAATAAATAATAATCTCAGCTACCTTACATGTCAAATATATTCTTGTTGGATAGCAAAGAATCTTGTGAGGTAGTGCAAACACTGCTCCCAGTTTACACATCAGGAAGCTAAAGCTCAGAGAGGTGAATTCTATTAAGGCCAAACAGGTAGAAAATTACATCACTGGCTTACATCTAAGGCTTACTCTATCACTCAGTCACTGTAGCAAAAGAGACACTCTAGATTTTGGAATCCTAATGCTCCCAAGAATCAGAAAACAGATTACTCCTGGAAGAATGCCCCTGAAAAATACCTATAGCCAAACTAGTCACCGAAAAGGACAATGCTAGGGAGGAAAAAGGGCACAGAAAGGCCAGAAGAATCCCCTAGATTTCCAGTCACTGGGCAGGAGTTCCAGGAGCTGGAGCCCTTCTACCTCTATCTCTCATAGACATTCAGGCCAAATGTTCAGTTTTACCTGTGAAGAAAAAAATGAAAGATAAATGATAATAATATGATAATAAAAGCATATACCTATTTAGCTCTTACAAATTTTTGCACTGCTGAAGTGCTTTACATTTTATTTACTCATTTAATCTATAGTCATGCTATCAGGTAGGTAATAACAGCATGCACTATGATGATAATGATAATAATAATATATGGTTATTATCTTCATTTTGTAGATGAGGAAAATGAGGCACAGAAAGGTGAAGTAATTGGCCCAAGATAACACAGCTGGTGAGGGTAGAGCTAGGATTTAAACTCAAGGGGTCTGGTGCCAGAGTCCAAGCGCAAAAGAGCTTGTGGCTCTCCAGGGTATTGTTAGCTGCTCTGATGAGATCTTCTGAGCACCAGCTGACCAGACAGATAAGGGAGACTCTGGGGTAAGTGCCTGCATTGAGAGTGGGGTGCTCTGGAACCAGCATTTCTCCTCTTCCAAGTTGGTCTTTGCCTACAGACACTTGGTTAATTCCTCTGCCCATCTCCCTTCCAGTGTCACCAGCTGTCTCTTGTCAGCCCAGCACAAAGGGAAGCCAGACTGGCTTGGGAAGGGGTGGCAGTGTCTGTTCCCTCCCTTGCCAAGCAGGGACTCCTATTTCCTTTCCCCTTCTCCAGGAGCACCCATCTGGCCTGTGTAACCAGCTGATTTGTACTTTGAAGAGCCTGCTTTCAAGTAAGGACAATAGGATTCAGCTCCATGAACCATGTTTCTCTATTCAGTCAGGGGCATTTTCCCTGATTATGGGCATTGCCCAAGTCTGCAGGGTCTACTGTTGGCTTTGAAATAAAGCTTTGCCCGGAGTCCAGAGGTATAGGACATCCAGGCCTTTCTTCAGGGGCACATTTGGCCTCAGGGATTTTAAAATGGCTTCCTTCATCTTCTCTCCCCACCCCCTGTGTTTTGTGATACATTGTTGAAAAATTGAGGCAAAAGGATATGAGGGGTATGGAAGAGTAGCAGCCTGAGGTGGTTGGTGAATACAAGCCCAAGCTCAAGTCCGAAGTTCACTAGAAGTTCACAAGCTGTTTGAACTTTGGAAAAGTATTTCCCTTCTTTAGGACTCACTTTTCTTATCTACAAAATGGTAGAGTTGGATTAGATGGACTCTGTAATACTCCTTCCATATTGTATGAAATGGAAAGACTCCAAGGGACATTTTTCCAAGGAAAGAATATGGAAGAGCCCAAGGTTGCTCTCCATTTTCCATGTTCCTCCCCTCAGGATATCTAATGTCTCTAATACACAGAACCCCCATTCTCCAAGATGCCCCCCACTGATGTGACACGGCAGACACTTCTGCAGGTTGCCAAGCCAAAGTCTTTATCCCTAAAAGGGTAACTCCAGTGCCCCCTTTGACTCAAAGCAGCAGGTACTTCAAGTCTGAGTTCTAAGAAGTATCCTATCTCAGGATCCTCACAGCGGCTCTCAGCCAAGCCTTACTGTCTGCTAATCTTAGAGTTGGGGCTTTACTTGCCTTCTGACTTTGCTTTACTTTTTTGATTAATACAAAGGAAAAAAAACTAATGAACTCTTGTGAGGTGCCAGGCAATTAGCTAATCGGAAATATGGTTAATACGTTTTGCAACATGAAGTGTCTCACAGAGAAACTCTATCCCTGACAGGCAGTACTGAGAACAGCAGGTTAGGTGCTTTATTTAAAAAAAAAAAAAAAAAAAAGGCTTTTCATGGCTCTAATTTCTTCTAGTTTAAAAGAAATAAGAGAAGGCTAAAATGAAGCCAGTAGGAGCATATGAAGAAAAAGCAGTACTAGGAAGCCACATTGGCATCTTAAGGGCTTCATGCAGCACTAAGTATAGCAGCACACCAATAAGCAGTCAACAAAACCTTTCTATAGTAATGACTGATGATGAACTGCTCGGTTCTTTGTCAAAGTCCCATTGTTCTTTCCCTGCACCAGGTTAGGGGCTATCATAATTGGAGTTTGGCTGGAGGACATTCCAAAGTGTCTAGGCCCTGAATGAGTCCTCTGTTTAAGGACAGACATGACAGCAGACAATGAGAAAAGCTCAGTCAGGCAGAAGGCACATGACATCTGGAGAGGATGGTGACAGATACTAGGTAGTGATTCAAACAGGGAGATCCCCAAACAGAAGCTCCAAAAGATAGAGTACAATGACACAGGAAATGTGGGGGTGCCCAACTCCTGGATCCCACTTCTGAAAGAGCTAGTGAGAACAAATAAGGGTCCTGTTCCAAAAGAGGTGAGTACTGGGCAGGTTATAAAGTCAGGACCATTTACAGATGAGAAAATTGAAGACCAAGGTTACATCACCAGCATGTGGCAGAGCTGGAATGTAAACTCAGGTAGCCAGAATCCAGATCCTGGATATTTAACTACTCTATTGCTTCCTAGAGTTATGCTGGATCTACATGTTTAGGCAGTTTAGGGCCCTGACAGGAACATGACAGGTCATTACAGAGTCAATCCTGGAAAATATTTACTGACTGATGATAACCCGTTATGTGAAGAGCCTCTCCTGTGGGTCCTAAAGGAATATTACAGAATCGGAAGGCATATGATGAGAATCAGCAAATGAAACCCCAATTCAGTGAAGAGACACTAAGGAGAGCCTCCAGCCACTCTAATTCAATTCAAGTTTCCAGGCTCAGCCAAATTCATTTTGCAGTGCTAAAATAACATGCCAAATGCAATCTCTGACCCACAGTTAGTAATTCTGAGAAATCATAGGACAGCGAAGGACCAAAGCCCTGAGCTCAACTGTAGTTTCCAGAAAAGTGGAGTTTGAAAAATCTCTAACACTGTTCCAGGAGAGATAATTAAATATATAACTTAACATTACCAAAGTGGAGTCAACAAAGAATCTCTAGGAACCACTCATGCCAACATAAATTAACTTATTGTTCTGTAGGCTTATTATGGAATTCAAAATACACTTATCAAATCCTTTTGTGAATCTTTCATTCATCCAAAACACATTAATTGAGAATCTTCTACATGGGAAAATATTAGTTAACGAGACAATTAAACATTTTTTTCTATAACTGCATCTACTGGGAAGAATCAGAAAATAAACATGTAAACAAACAAAATTTCAGAAAAGGATAAGTACTAAGGAGAAAATTAAGCACAGCCATGGACTAGAGAATGGTTATGAATGAAGGGTTCCTTCAGGCGGAATGACAGGGATTTGAGCTGAGACTGAAGTGATAAGAAGAAGCCAGACATGTGGAGATCTAGGGGAAAGTTGTTCCAGGAAAAGAGTGAGTGAAACCTCCAGACACTTGAGAGTGTTTGGCATGTTTCAGAAACCAAAAGAAGGCCACTGTGTCTGGCCTATAGTGAGAAAATGGAAAGCTAGGGGAGATGAGTAAGAGGAAGTTGGCAGCTTAGTGAAACCTTACAGACTGTGGCCAGGAGCTAGAATTTTGTCCACAGTGAAATGGAAAATAACTGAAGAAATGAAACAGGAGAATGTCATGATTCAAATTACTTTTTAAGAAGATGAGTATGGCTGCTGTGTGAAGAGAAATTTGGAAGTAGAGCAAAAGTGGACATGAGAAACCAGTTAGAGACCCAACGTATTTTTTAGGGAAGAGAGGTTGGTGGCTTGCACAGGTTTTCCCAGTAGAGAAGGTGCAGTGGGTCAGATTCAGGATATATTTTGGGGGGATAGATGATACCTTTAGTCTTAGAACTAATATTAATTTATTTTTAATTTTTATATTTAATTTTTTTAAAAATTAGCCAGGCTCCTTGTGGCAAAATTCTAAAGGAGTACTACTAGAGCGCTAGCCTTGACCTTCTCCTATTTGGTAATACTGTGAACCATCCTTTAGGGTTATGTCTTGTACAACCCCTTTGGTACAGTATCTCCCTAATGATCATCCCAGTAACAGATCTAATTTGGTTCCTATGTTTGTGAACTGCAGCTCTGACTGGATACAACACACTGGCTTTGCAACCAATGTCTAACCAACTCTGACCAGAGTAAGTAGGCTTAGGAGGACAGGCAGGTCAGTGATCACCTAGCGTGTATGATGGCTGTTGCAAAGGAAACACCAGCTCCAGGGGGGCTTTTATGAGTCTCTGGCTTATTTCACCATGTTTATAGTCTAATTGGGTTTCTCAATCATTCCAAGGCTTCTAAGCCACAGATTTGGTTGGCCTTCTCCTTCCTAGACTATGTAACATTTGCATACAGTATTTTTTTCCCTGCACTATCTACAAAAGCAGCATAGATACACATAGCTCTTTTATTAACTGGGTACAGAAAATATGGCGATCACTAGGCCTACAGAGAGTGGAGTCAGCTGCTGCAGGGAGAAAAAGGACTTTCAGAGGATTCTGAGGTGTTCGTTTCCCTCATAATATGCCTGGGAAGGAGAAAAAAAACTTCCATGAAATTCAAAGGTTATGGAAATGGCCAGTCTTATGGCAAGAAACTGACTTCTAATTTCATTGGAGCTCCAACTACTGAGTCTACACTAGGAACCTATTTCTCTTGCTGAGGATCCGACATATTTATATACCCCAAAGGAGCAGTTTTCACTGAATACACAGAGTCATGTGGGATAATAATCCCAGCAGACAAATGGGAAGAGACAGCAGTAATAAATTTCACTGCTAAAAGAGCATAAAGGAAGCAAAAGCTTGGGGCATCTCGGGAGCACCAGCTGCTTAATAATAAAGGCAATGATAACATAATTTCTTGGCCAGGCTGCAAAAACATCTTCTAGTTACAGGTGTCAAAGCACAAGTGTCAGCCCTTGCTTTACTACTGTCATTTAGTATGCTGTTTGTGTCTGCTCCCAGCACAGACATTTTTCTTGGATGCTAGAAACACAAGGATTTCTCTCTCTGAATTCCCAAAGTCTCCCAGTCCTGAAGAGCTTCCCAATTTTCTCCCAACTCAAGATTGTCTAGTCTTTTTGCTATAGAGAGAACAGGAACTTGCTTTCTGGGAAGGCTTAAATAATTGCAACTGTCTTTATTAAACCATTAAGCACTATCCTGTTTAAGGGCTGGGGTAGGGTACACAATTATAAAAATGGGGATAGTAAAAATACTGTTGTCTTTTAAATTAAATTCCATTTATTGATCAATAGTTAAAGTATCAAACTGTTTTCTTTTTAATTCAATTCAATCTGTTGATTATAGCCTCAAGAGTTACAAGAAGTGAGATAGCTCCCTCAAGGAATTTGCAATCTAGTAAGGAGGTTGAGATAAGCACAGGATTAAAGTACAAGCAAGAAATTGAACAAAAACATGGGATCCTGTAGACTAAAAGGGATCTGATGGACAAGGACACATCCATCTAGTTGGGGAGAATAGAAAGGTTGGGGATGCCTTTGTGAAGTAAGTGGCATTTGAGTTGAGACTTAAAAGTTAGATTGAGGTAGGGAGCAGTAGCAGAAGTCTGGGGAAATGAAGCAGGCCTAGATGAGACTAGAAAAATTGTCTTAGCTGTAGAGCCTGAGCTATTAAGGACAGCTGGGCAATCTTAGGCCCAGGGTTTATGGATGAAGAAAATTTAGGTAAAAATCAGAAAAGTATTGATACCAGAAAAATTTTCTCTTTCCTGGGCACAGAAATGTGATGTTCCAGGTGATAAGGTAAGAATGTTAAGAAACATAAGCCTCACTATGATTCTAAGTGATCTATTCATTGCCAGAGAATAACTAGAGATTATAGGAATTTGAATCCCATCCACCAGGGAAGTTGGCAAGAGCTAAGCATGAGTCCCGGTCAAGTTGACAAGGTTTGGGGCTAACATTCTAATCCTAAAGAGATTATAGAGCATTATGAAGAGTAACAGGCTTCAGAAAGGAGAATAAGATCTAAATAAAGAGTGATATTTGGGAGCCTGAAACAAAGTGAGGAGTCCAAAAGTGTATTCGTCAGAGGAGTCACAGCATCCAAACACAATCGATCACATCGGACACTCATTTCTATGTAAGAATATGTCTCAATCCAAGCTTCACCAGATGGTAAGGCTGAGCTGATGACAGTTTTTCTGCCCTGAGCAGGCACTAGGGTTTGTGTATCTGCATGCAATGCTCTGTGTTTGAAGTGTCAGAGATGAGAAGAGCAAGGGAAAAGGGGATGGAGCAAACTTCGTTGTCTTCTGGTAATATCTGACTGTGTGCTCCAAGGAGCTCCTATTACAGAACAGCAAAGCCTGGTAGTATACATTACTTGAGACATTACCAGCTTCACAAGAGGAAAAGATGATAGGCAAGGAAAAAATTGATATAAGAAATAAGAAAGGGAGGTCAAGCCTGATATACCAGAGGGCAAATACTGGTAGCAATAGTGCTGCCAGGATACTGAACTTTGGGCCACACTTGAGATAAGGAAGGGAAGTCTGGGACTCCACCATGAATTGAAATTCTCAAGGAAGACCCAGGAGGGTATAGCGGTGGGAACAAAGTCACTGAGATAGGCCCAGACTACCTGCACCATCTAGTTATTGTCAAAACAAAAGCAAATCTCCTCTGCAAGAAAACTCCAATCCTAATTTGTCTTCAAATATTCCACCTATTATGACAAACAATTAACTCACAAAAAATCATTAAACATAGAATGCAAGCCATTATTACTGAGTTAACAGAAATAACATACATTGAATTTAGAATCCTTTGGATTACAGATATGAGATCTGTCAGATATAGAATATAAAGATACTACAAACATAAAAATTGTCTAACCCTCAAAGGACTTTTGGAAGTAAGAAGATGGATTTGTGGGGAAAAAAAATGAAATAGCAAGAAATTAAAAGTTTAATTATTGATATAAAAATGTTAATGAGTTTATTAGCAGATTAGACACAGCTAAAAATAGAATTAATGATTATGCAGAGAAATGTAGACAAATGATCAAGAGTGTAATGTCGAAAACAGGGTAGAAAATATGAAGCAGACCTGAAGGGATTTGGGAAGTATAATATACATCTACTTAGAGTATCAGAGAGAGTAGAGTAAAAGAAATAGAAAGAAGCATTACTTAAAGTGATATTGGCTACAACTTATGAAAAATATGAATTTACAGATCCAGAAAGAACAGAATATACTTAGTAAGTCAATATAAAAAAAAAAATCCATGCAGAACATCAAAGACAAAAAGATCTTAAAATCATCCAGAGAGTGAGTGGAGGTGGGAGGGATTCATGTGGAAGGCAGAGTGGAGGCAATTATGAATGTGCTAAGGCATGAGGCTCAACAAAAGTAACACAGCTGCCAAAGTGCTCAAGTCTATGAGCAAATTTACCTGGGCCCTACAGTGTGGCAGAAATGATAAATATGAATGTTGGCCACAGTGTTCATCTTTGTCTGGTTCTGTAAGTCCAGGACATTGCGGTAGGTAAGAAAAATTTATTTTCTTAACTCTTTAACTCTTATGACTGCCACATAACATACCAGTAATTGCTGGAAATAAACATTTACAGAATGTTCATGTCATGCTTTATATCTTTTTCCAGCCAATTGCCAATTTCTTCACATCTTCATCAGCAACGAAGAGAACTATGACAAACATGGGCTACCATCTATCACTATGGAGAAACTCACTTTGGTGTCAGAAAACTGATCATGCAGAGAGAGCTCATGCCCAGACAGGTGAGCAATGACCTATCTAACATGCCCTTAATACATTTGACCTTTGGAACAAAGTTCTCAGAGCAGCGAAAGCCAAACAACTGGTTCAGTAGAAAGCAAAGGTCAGATTTATGATAGAAAAGATTGAGCAAGAGAACAAGGCAGTTATCATATTTGCCAAGTGCAACCCCCAAACAGCTGAATTGGGCACCATTCTGAGCTGCATAGGCTGGAAGCTCAGAGAACATTATATACCAGCTTTCTTGCTCTTAAAACATTAGCTGCCTGCCTACTTTAATAAAGCTTGTTCTAATCACAGTTCCTCCAGGTGACCAGGCCATAACTCCATTCTTAACATAGCTTTCCTCCTCCCTCATCCCACCAAATCATAGTGAAACTTCATAATTGACATAAAATTAAGGGGAAAATCATTTTAAGATCTCTGAGTGGGTGGAACAGGGAGAAGTCAACAGAAAAAGAACAAGTTACCTTGAAGGAATAAAAATTCGAATGACAGAATAACTTCTCAGCAACAACAATGGAAGCCAAAAAAACAGCAAAATAATATTGTAAAAGTGTTATTGGGGGAAAAAAAAACTTTTAACCTAAAGTTGTGTACCCAGCTAAACTCTTTCAAAAAGAAAGAAAAAATAAAGACATCTTTAGATAAAAAAATGAGATCTATACTAAGAAAGCTGTTGTTACAGAATTTCTAAAGGATATATTTTAGAAAAAGGAAAAATTATTCCAGGAGAACAACCTGAAGTATGGGGAAAAAAAAGTAATAAAGCAGAAAAAATACACCAACCTGATATAAAAGTGGAAGAAAAGCAGTGAGACAGAAAGGGTTTATATAGGCAGTTGCTAGAAGGAGAATATTGCATATAGAGTGAGACCAAAAAAAAAAAAAAAATGCAGAGATAAGAAAATCAGATCATGTTGAGGACATGACAGATCTTTGTGAGTAAGTGACCAGATTGCAAGAGACATCCTCTCTCTTCTTTCATTATTATTAGCGTAGGTCTTTTCTTTTTTTTTTCAACTACAGTTAACATATACTGCTATATTAAATTTAAGTGTATAATATAGTGATTAGACATTTATATAACTTACAAAGTCATCACCCTGATGTCTAATACCCATCTGACAGCATACATAGTTGTTAAAAATATTATTGACTATATTCCCTAGGCTGTACTTTACATCCCCATGACTGTTTTTATCACTGGTAATTTATACTACTTAATTCTTTTCCCTTTTCACCCACTCCCCCAACTCCCCTCCCATCTGGTAACCATCAGTTTGTTCTATCTATGAATTTCTTTCTGTTTTGTTTATTTATTTTGTTTTTTATATTCTACATATAAGCAAAATCATATAATGCTTGTCTTTCTCTGTCTGACTTATTTCACTTAGCATAGTACACTCTAGGTTCAAAATAATAATAATAGTAATAATAATAATAATAATTAGCCTTTAGGTTCATCTACGTTGTCACAAATGGCAAGATTTTGTTCTTTTTTATCACTAAGTAATATTTCATTGTATATATGTCCTGCCTCTCTTTATCTGTTTGTCTATTGGTGGACATTTAGGTGGCTTTCATATATTGGTTTTTGTATATAATGCTGCAGTGAACATAGGGGTGCATATTTTTTTTTAACTAGTGTTTTGGGTTTCTTCAGATAAATACCCAGAAGTAGATTTTCTGGGTTCTTCTTTGTCTCTTGTTATAGCCTTTGTTTTAGAGTCTGTTTTATCTGATAGGTTGGTACCCCAGCATTTATTTTTTTTACATTTCCACTTGCATGAAATATCTTTTCTCATTTCTTTATTTTTAGTCTCTGTGTGTATTTCAATCTGAAGTGGGTCTCTTATAGACAACATGTGTTTGGGTCTTATTTTCTTATCCATTCAGCTATGCTATGTCTTTTGATTGGAGCATTTAATCCATTTACATTTTAAGTGATTATTGATAGGTACATAGTTATTGCCATTCTATTATTCATTTTTTTGTTTTTCTTCGTAAATAAGTTTTGTTTGTTTTGTTTTGTTTTTTAGCATTTCTCGTACCAATCAGTAGAATTTGAGGAAAGCCAATTTCTCTTCATAGGTCTGGGAAACTCTTTATCTGTCCTTCAATTCCAAATGATAGCCTGACTATGTAGAGTAATCTTGGTTGTAGGTCCTTGCTTTTCATCACTTTGAATACTTTGTACCAATCCCTTCTGACCCACAAAATCTCTGTTGAGAAATCAGTTGATAGTCCTATTAGAGCTCCCTTGTAGGTAATTGCTTTTCTCTTGCTGCTTTTTAAGATTGTCTCTTTAAATTGAACCTTTGGCATTTTAACTATGATGTTTCTTGGTGTGGGCTCATCTTGTTTGGGATTCCGTGCTTTCTGGACTTGTATGTCTATTTCCTTTGCCAGGTTAGGGAAGTTTTTTGTATTATTTCTTCAAATAGTTTTTTAATTCCTTGCTCTCTCTCTTCTCCTTCTGGCGCTCCTATGATGCAAATGTTGTTATGCTTGATGTTGGCCTAGAGGTCTCTTAAACTATCCTCATTTGTTTAAATTATTTTCTCTTTTTGGCTGTTCTGATTGGGTGTTTTCCGCTACCTTGTCTTCCAAATTGCTGATTTGATCCTCTACTTCATCTAATTTACTGTAGATTCTTTTAAATTTATTCTTCAATTATTATATTCTTTACTCCTGACTGGTTCTTTCTTTAATGTTTTCTATCTCTATTTTTAAGTTTCCTATCTCTTTGTTAAAGTTCTCACTGAGGGCATTTATTCTTGCCCTAAGTTCATTGAGCATCCTTATAACCAATGTTTTGAACTCTGTATCTCGTAGATTGTTTGCTTATCTCATTTTGTTTAGTTCTTTTTCTAGAGTTTTCTCCTGTTTTTTTTTCATTTGGGACATTTTTGTGTCTTCATTTTGGCTAATTCTCTGTGTTTGTTTCTATGTAAAGCTGCTGTGTCTCCCAGTCTTGGTAGAGTGGCCTTATGTAGTAGGTGTCCTGTGGGACTCAGTAGCATGGTCTCCCTGATCACCTGAGCTGGGTGCTCCAGAACTGTCACTTGTGTGGTTCGTGTGTGCACTCCTGTTGTAGTAGAGTATCGATTGCTGTTGACACTTCGGTGGGACGGATTGAACCTTAGGCTGATTGTTTGTGAGGAATGGTGGTGACTACAGTAGAGGAGTTGTTGTGCAGAGACTGTTCCCACAGAACACGATTTTCTCTAGTGGGTTTCTGGTACCTGTCAAGTCTGCCCTTTGGGTATGTTGTTTGTGGAGGTGGTTAGGCGGTTCTATGGTGTGGTGTGATGGTGGCCACTGGTATGTTGGCTCTGGGGCCTCTTAGGAGGTGCTCTGGTGTAGGCCAAGGTCAGCTACTGCCTGTGTCCAGCCCAGGGCCACCTGGTATGAGCTACAAAGTGAGCTGCAGATAATTGCCACTTGTGACGGTCTTGGAGGCACGTGGGAGAGGCTAAGCTGTGAACTAAGGCTGGCTGCCACTTGTGCTGAGCTTAGGGCTACTTAGTAAGAGATTCAGAGCATGCCTTGTTTGGAGTTTGTGAACCTTTGAGAGATTTTAGTAAAGTCTGCAGTGCGACCTGAGATAGGCCATTTGTATGAAAAAAACCACTAGGAGCAGCTTGGGTGGGCCCAAAAGTTGGATGGAGTCTCATGGAATCACCAGGGTAGGTGAATTGTGTTAGCCAGGTTGTTGGAGACCCCAACTTGGAACCTGCCTGCATCTACAGGCTGGGTGAGGAGAGGGCTCAGCAAAGGAACAATAATACCTTCTTGGATAGCTACCCCTCCAGCCCTCACCCTGAAGCCAGATAGTTCTTCCCTACATGTCCTTTATACTTTTTGAGCCACTGCCCCAGCACTGGAGCTCAGAGCAAGTGAGTCCATCAGCAAGTAAATCCATGTGCAGGCCATTTAGGAAGACACCTGGGACTCCAACAGCTCTCCTTCTTACCTGGACAGAATCCCCACTAATTCTCACAGGCAATAGCTGTGGAGACTTCTCTTCCTGGCACTGGAGCCCTGGACTGGGAAGCCCAGTGTGGGGCTGGGACCCCTCACTCCTTAAGGGGAACCTCCACAGCCAAGATAGCCCTTCCATTTCTTAACTACCATACCGTGAGTTTGGGGCCTACACATTCTGTATCTCTGCTCTTTCTAGCAGTCTCAACGTGGCTTCTTCTGTATATCCTTAGTTATAGGACTTCCGTTCAGCTAGACTTCAGGCAGTTCTCCATGATGGTTCTGTAGTTTAGTTGCAATTTTGATGTGGTCATGGAAGGAAGTGAGCATAATATCTACCTACTTGGCCATCCTGACCAGCAGTCATATTAGTATTGGTCTTAAGTAGAGCTTTCAGGATCTTTCTCTGTTACTTCTTCCACTCTGCTTTCCTCTTTCCTTCTCTGCCTCCATCCCAGGGTGCAGTCTGGTTGGTCAAATTCCAGATAAACCCTGTTTTTTTTAAGGTCTTGTTTTTTCTGTTAAAAAGTTAATGCATGAGGATATTGCTTCTGTTCTGGTTTCTCATGAGGCTGAGTGGAGAAATCAGGGCTAATTCTTTCATACAAACAAACCAGATATGCTGCTCTTTCTTTTTTTGTTTTTGTTTTTTTCTTTTATAGAACCAGTATTTTTTCTTCTACTGCTCCAGAAACAGCCCAAATCAATCAAATCCTAGCTATTCAGGACAAATACATTTTATTTTGCCAGAATTTGCTATCCAGTTTCACTTTCTGGAATGCACAGGTTTATGTGTGGTAAGACCTGTGGGTTAGGCATAGGACAGAGGGAAGCAAGTAGCTCCCTCTGGTGAATAGGGAAAACTCTATAATCTGTTTTGGACTGGACCTCATGCTGTTTAGGCCTAACTAGCATAGAAAGAAAAAAAAAAAAAACTCTGTCATTTTATCTAGCAAAGGACATTGGAATTTTATGTACTCATGGCAAAGGTCAACTGTGATTTAGGATTTGAGTATTTGGGGGTTCCTTGGCTATAGCACCATAATAGCACCTACTTACACTAAGAAGTCTGACAATTTGCTTAGACCATTATAGTTTAAATAAAGCTTTTAAAAACAGCTTTATTGAGGTATAATTAGCATATAGTAAGCTATAGACATTTAAAATATACCATTTGAAAACTTTTGATACCTGTATATGTATCTAATACTAGTTCTCTAAAAGCAAGGGATAGAAAAAGAAATTTAATCCACAATAAAGTGAACACATCCATCATCTTCAAAAGTTTCCTTGAGCCCCTTTGTAATCTTTTCTACCCATCTCTTTCTGCCTTCTCTTACAACCCCATCCCCAGGCAATCACTGATCTGCTTCGGTCACTAATCTATAGATTAGTTTTCATTTTCTAGAATTTTTTGTAAAAGGAATTGTAAAGTATTTATTCTTCATTTATCTGACTTCTTTCATTCTGCATAATTATTTTGAGATTTATTCATGTTTTTGTGTATTCTGATAATTCAACTTTTTATTTCTAAGTAGTATTCCATTATATAAATATACCACATTTTGTTTATCAATTCACCTATTAATGGACATTTGGGGTTGTTTTCAGTTTGAGGCTATTACAAATAAAGTTGCAGCAAATATTTACTTAAAAGTCTTTGAATGGACAAATAAATTTACCCATTTCTATTGAATGAAGGCCTATATCATATAATAGTTGTATGTTTAACTACTTTAGAAACTGCAAAAATATTTTCTAAAGTAGTGAGATTTCCAGGCCCTTCACATCCTTATCAATACTTGACATGGTGTTTTGTTTTTTTTTTAATTTCAGTCATTCTTAAAGGTGTGTAGTGATATCTCACTGTGGTTTTGATTTGATTTCCTGAATTATTAATATTTGTGGCATTTTTTGTGTGTTTGTTAAATATATATCTTCTTTGATGAAGTGTCTGTTTAATTCTTTAGCTCATTTTTAAATTGGGTTGTTTGCTTTTTTATTATTGAGTTTAAGATATTACTATCAACTGAATTGTGCCCCTCTCCATTCATATGTTAAAGAACTGACCCTCATTTGACTGTATTTAGAGATACAGATTTTAAGAGTCAGTTAAGATTAAATGAGGTCATAAAGGTGGGATCTTAATTCTATAGGATTTGTGGCCTTTATAAGAAGAGTATACTCTTGCACTAAAGAAAAGTCATTTAAGAACACAGCAAAAATGTTGCTGTCAAGACAGAAATAGAGTTCTTGCCAGAGCTCAACTATGCTAGACACTCGATCTTGGATTTCCAAACTCCAGAATTGTAAGAAATTAATTTCTGTTGTTTAAGTCATCCAGTCCACAGGATTTTATTATGGCAACCCAAACAGACTAAGACAGATATGTATAACATATGTATATTTTCTGAATACAGCCCTTTATGAGATATATGCTCTGTGAATGTTTTCTCCCTAAGGCTTTTCTTTCCATTTTCTTCTTTTCTTTTTTCTTTTTATTTTTTACTTAAATATAATTGGTATCCAGTATTATATTAGTTTTAAGTGTAAAATATAGTAATTAGACATTTATATAGCTTACAATGTAACCACCACATTATCTAGTAATCATACATCACCATGCAAACATAGCACAATATTATTGATCTCTTTGATCCCTGTTTCTATGAATCTGTTTTTATTTTGTTTTATTTGTTTTGTTTTTTTTTAGATTCTACATATAAGTGAAACCATATGATATTTGTTTTTCTCTGAGTATTTCACTTAGCATAGTACCCTCTAGATCCACCCACATCGTCACAAATGGCAAGATTTCATTCTTTTTTATTGCCAAGTAATATTTTATTGTGTGTATAAATGCATACACATACCACCTTTTCTTTATCCATTCATCTATAGGTTGCTTCCATATCTTGGCTATTATACATAATGCTGCAGCGAGCATTGGGATGCATATATCTTCTTGAATTAGTGTTTTTGTTTTCTTTGGATAAGTACTCAGAAGTATGGTAGATCTATTTTTAATTTTTTGAGGAACCTCCATACTGTTTTCCGTAGTGGCTGCACCTATTTGCAGTCCCATCAACATTGCACAAGGTTTCCCTTTTCTCAGCAACCTCAACAATACTTGTTCTCTGTTGACTTATAGCCATTCTGACTACTGTGAGATGGTATTTCATTTGGTTTTGATTTGTATTTCCCCTGATGGTTAGTGATGTTGAACATCTTTTCATATCTCTGTTGGTCATCTGTATATCTTCTCTGGAGAAATGTCTATTCATGTCCTCTGCTCAGTTTTTGATTGGATTGTTTTTGTTATTGTGTTCTATGAGTTTCTTATATATTTTATATATCGGCTCCTTATCATATATATCACATATTCACCTATTCATAATTTATCTTTTTGTTTTGTTGATGGTTTCTTTTGCTGTACAGAAGCTTTCTAGTTTGAAAAAAATCTCATTTGTTTATTTTTGTTTTTATTTCCTTTGCTTGAGATGACATATCCAACAAAATATTACTAAGATATATGTCAAATAGTTTACTACCTATGTTTTCTTCTAGGAGTTTCATGGTTTCAGGTGTTGTGTTTGTCTTTACTCCATTTTGAGTTTATTTCTGTATATGGCATCAGTTTCATTTTCTTGCATGTATTCATTCAGTTTTCCCAACATCACTTGTTGAAGCGACTCATTTCTCCATAGTATATTCTTGCCTCCCTTGTTGTAGATTAATTGACCATATAAGCAAGAGTTCATTTCTTGGCTCTCTATTCTGTTCCATTGATCTATGTGTCTGTTTTTGTGCCAGTACCATACTGTTTGATTATTATTGACTTATAGTATAGTTTGAAATCAGGGAGTGTGAGACCTCCAACTTTGTCCTCTCTCAAGATTCCTTTGGCTATTCATGGCCCTTTGTGATTCCATATAAATTTTAGGATTATTTATTCTGGATCTGAGAAGAAAACCATTTGTATTTTGATAGGAATTGCATGCAATCTGTAGATTGCTCTGGGTAGAGTAATCGTTTTAACAATATTAATCTTCCTAATTCATGAGCATGATATGTCCTTTCATTTATTTGTGTCCTCTTCAATTTCTTTTATTAATGTCTTATAGTTTTCAGAGTACAGGTCTTTAACCTCCTTGGGTTAAATTTGTTCCAAGGTATTTTATTCTTTTGATGCAATTGTAAATAAGATTGTCATCTTAATTTCTCTTTCTGACAGTTCATTATTAGTGTATAGAAATGCAAAAGATTTCTGTATATTAATTTTTATCCTGCTACTTTACAGAATTCACTTATTCATTCTAATAATTTTTGGTAGAGTCTTTAAGATTTTCTATATATAGTATCATTTCATCTGCAAATGATGACAGCTTTGCTTCTTCTTTTCTAATTTGGATTCCTTTGATTTCTTTTTCTCGTCTGATTGCTATGGCTACAACTTCTAATGCTATATTGAATGACAGTGGTGAGAGTGTGCATCCTTGTCTTGTTCCTGATCTTAGAGAAAAAAATATTAAGTATTTCACCATTGAATATGTTGTTAACTGTGGGATTGTCATATCTAGCCTTTATCATGTTGAGATAAGTTCCCTCTATACTCACTTTGTTGAGTTTTTATCATAAACGGATGTTGAATTTTGTCAATTTTTTTTTCTACATCTATTGAGATGATCCTTAGTTTTGCTGATGTGACAAATTACATTAATTGATTAATCTTTAACTCTGAATGATAACCTTGCTGAGTACAGTATTCTAAGTTGTAGTTTTCTTTCTTTCAGCACTTTAAATATTTCCTGCCAATTCCTTTTGGCCTATAAAGTTGCCACTGAGAGATCAGCTGATAGACTTATGGGGTTTCCCTTGTATGTGACTTATTGTTTCCTTCTTACTGCCTTTCAGATTGTCTCATTACCTTCAATTTCTGCCATTTTAATTGCAATGTCTTAGTGTGGGCATCTTTGAGTTCATCTTAGTTGCAACAATCTGTGCTTCCTGGGCCTAGATGTCTGTTTGTTTTTCCAGATTAGAAAAGTTTTCAGCCATTATTTCTTCAAATATACTTTCTGCCCCTTTTTTTCTCCTCTTCTCCTGAATTCCTGTAATAAAAATGTTAGAGTGCTTGATGTAGTCCCAGAGGTTCCTTTAACTATCCTTATTTTTGTTTAGTCTGTTAGCTAGTGGATAATTTTATTTTTGTTTAAAGAAAGAGAAAATATGAAATGTTCCATTAGATTAAATGAAATGAGGGTTAATTGTAATTGGAACATTATTTTCAAGTAATATTTTATGACATGACTTGATAAGGTAGGTTTTTTAATACCTTATTAAATAAAGCACACTTTAAATGTATTTTGGCCAATCTGTCTTGGAAAAAATGTGGTAGTCCCCCCAAAACTCTGCCATTACATTTAGAAGAATTAGTGTAACCGACATATACTGCTTCTTTTTTTTTCAGCTCTATTGAAATATATAGACAGTTGCTTGTAATTACATTGTATAATTCAATGAGTTTTTTTCAATTATGGTTGGCGTACAATAATATATTAGTTTCAGTTGTACAGCATAATGATTAGGGATCTATAGAACTTACAAAGTGATCACCCGACTAAATCTAGTACCCCTCTTCCCCCTTACATTTTTATTACAACATTGTTAACTATTTTCCTTATGCTACACTTTATACCTCCATGTCTATTTTGTAACTATCCATTTGTACTTTTTAATACCTTTGCCCTTTTTAGCCATCCCCCACAACTCCCCTCTCATATAGTAACCCTCAAAATATTCTCTGTTTCTATGAGTTTTTTTCTGTTGTTGTTGTTGTTGATGATGATAATGATGATTTAGATTCCACATGTATGTGAAATCATGTGATGTTTGTCTTTCTTTATCTGACTTATTTCATTCAGTGCAATATCCTCTAGGTCCATCAAGGCAATATCTTTTTCCATCCTCTTTCTTTTAGTCTATGTGTGTCTTTTAATCTGAAGTGAGTCTCTTATAGGCAGCATATGTAGGGATCTTGTTTCCTTTCAGCCATCCTATCTTTTAGTTGGAGCACCAAATTCTTTTCCATTTGAGGTACTTGTTGATAGATATGTAGTTATTACCATTCTTTATTATGTTTTTGATATATGATTTTTTATCTTAAAGAAGTCCCTCCAACATTTCCTGTAATACTGGCTTGGTGTTGATAAATTCCTTTAGCTTATTTTTGTCTGGGAAGCTCTTTATCTGTCCTTCGACCCTAAATGATAGCTTTGCTGGATAAAGTATTTTTGGTTGTAAATCTTGGGGTTTCATCTTGTCAAATATTTTTTGCCAAGCCCTTCTGTCCTACATAGTTTCTTCTGAGAAATCAGCTGCCAGTCTTGTGGGTGTTCTCTTATAAGTAATTATCTGTTTTTCTCTTGCTGCTTTTAATATTCTTTCTTTGTATTTAAACTTTGGCATTTTAATTATGATATGTCTTGGTGTGGGCCTCTTTGGATCCCTGATTTTTGGA
>NW_006492031.1:2650740-2676252 GCF_000325575.1 Pteropus alecto | reverse complement strand
GGTTCAGCTGAAGGCCAATTTTAGCCCCAGCCTGTGCCCCTCCAGGATGACATGTTAAGATTCAGCAAACAATCCACAGATGCTATGCTTAGAGTTGCCTCAAGAGGCCATACCAGAGACCCAGGTCAGCTGCCACCAGTGTGAATCTTGGAGCTGGCTCAGTAAGGAGTACTGGACTCATCGAGGACACAATTGGACATGGCTTGGGTGGGGCCGCAAGTTGGGGGAGACAGAGTTTCAGGAAACCCTCTGGATGGGAACAATCTCTGTTATCCAGTTTGATGACATCTTAGCTATGGTGGTGGCATTGCATTCACACACTGGGAGTGGGGGGAGACTCAACAGAAGAACAATGGATACCACCAGCACTTCTGCCCAGGAGAGAACCTCACCTCCGGCCCTCATTCAGACAACTCAGTGTCCCTCTGTAAGTCCCTGGAGCCCTCATGCAGCCGACAGAGCAAGCAAGTCTGTCACTGCGAGAGTCTGCTCACAGACACAGCCCCTTTAAGAGGTGTCTGCAGCTGCCGCAGCCTCTGTTCCACTCAGCAGATCAGGACCGGACAGCATCACGTCTTCACCCACTCCTACCCTCTACCATTGCAGGTTGATTTCTTATTTTTCTCCCTAGTTGTAGTGCTTTTGTTCTTTTAGATCTCAGGCAACTTTGCTTGCTGTTTGCTACATGTTTCTGTCACAACTTTGATCTGTGACAACTTTGGTCACAAGAGGGATGAACAAAGCCTCTATCATCTATGCCATTCCCTCCCCAACCCCCCACTCCACGGCTTCATTTTTTAAAGATGTTCTTCTCAGACAATGGTTTATGTTGAGAACAGACACTGAGACTAACCCAACAATAATTCCTTAAGTGTGGTATGGCGAGGGAAGTCATTTTGGTATTCAATCTGTCCTTATTTTTATTAATTTTTTGCATTTTGCTTTTCAGATTGGGTGATTTCCACTTTTCTGTGTTCCTGGTCACTAATCCATTCTCCTGTATTAACTAATCTGCTTCAATGCCTTCTAATGTATTCTTCACTTCAGTTATTGTATTCTTCAACCTTGATTGGTTCTTTATTGTATTCTTCAACCTTGATTGGTTCTTCATTGTATTTTCTAACTCTTTGTTGAAGTGCTCTCTGAATTCTTCTATTCTGCTCTCAAATTTGTTGAGCATCCTTGTAACTGTTTCTTTGAATTCTTTATAAGGCAAATTACTTATCTCCATTTCATTAGAGTTTTTATCCAGGGCTTTTTCTTGTGTCTTCATTTGGGGCATATTCTTCTATCTCTCCATTGTGTCTGACTTTCTGTGTTTGTTCTTGTGAGTTAGGATAAATAGTTATCTCTCCCAATCTTGAAAGAATTGTCTTGTATAGAAGTGTCCTCTGTGTAGAATGTGTGCTGGGTGGTTTTGTGAGGCTGGTTGGAGATGCAGTAGGTGCATGCAGTGAGTGCCTGGGTTGCCACCTGGCCAGTAGGAGCAACTTTGAGGCGTTCTGGCTCTCCATAGCCAGACAAGAGTTAGGGCAGGGGAACCTTATGTGCATTAGCTTCCATGCCCTGCTAGTGTGAGTGGGGCAGGCCTGTAGTTGCATGCTGCAGAAACCTTCTGATTCTGCTCTTAATCTGGGTTTATCTGCCTGGTGTGTGCCCACAAGAGGCATGTCCTTTTGTTTTGATTGACTACTGCTAGAGTCCTATTCAAATTGAACTGTCCCATGAGCATGATTACCACAGTACTCTAATTCTGTCTCATTCTGGGTGGGGCTGCCCAGTTTGCAACACTGCAGCTCCCTAGTGGTTCTTCTTTTGCTCTGGGAGAAGCAGCCCAGTGGATGCCCATAGTAGTGATCTGGTGTTGGTGAGCCTCAGCCTGTTGGGCCCACTGGATCTAGCCCCAGATTGGGGGGGCGTGTTGTATGCATCTGCTAAACAGCCTTCTTGTTTCTGCTGGAGCTAGCTCCAGGAGTGGTGGCTAGGGACATGCTACTGCAGCCTTGCACATTGGCCAGACAACCTGGTAGAATTCTTGACAATGCTATCCAAGTGCAAGGGGAATGCTAACAATAGCACTCATCAGCTGCTCCAATCCTGACGGGTTCCCTCAGATTCCAGAGAGCTCCTGCTGTTCCCTAGTCTTCTCTATTCTGTGTGGCCTCTCTCTCTTCTTTTTTTTGTGCAGAAGCTGTTCAGTTGTCCCTCAGTTGCCTCTTAGGGTGAATTGCTCTAAATATAGGTGCACATTTGGTGTGTTCATGGGAGGGGGCAAGTTCCATTTACATGACCATCTTAGACCTGCCTCCTTCTTTCCATTTTTCTTAACAGTGTTTTTAGAAGAGCTGATGTTTTTAATTTTGATAAAGTTTCATTCATTAATTTTTTCTTTTATGAATCATGCTTTTGGTGTAAAATATAACAAATCATTGCCTAACTCAAGCTTGAAAAGTTTTTCTGCTGTGTTTTCCTTTAAAACTTTTGTAGTTTTATGTTACACATTTAGGTCTATGATCCATCTTGAGTTAATTTTTGTGTATGATGTGAAGTATGAATCAAAGTTTGGATTTTTTTGTATATACTATCTAATTACTACACTGTCTTCATTATTGTACCTATATAATAAATCTTAAAATCATATAGTGTTAGTCTTCCAACTTTGCTCTTTTTTTCAATTCCACTCTTCTGCATTTCTAAATAAATTTTGAAATCACCTTGTCAATTTTGATTTTTGAAAATGTCTGCTGAAATTTTGATTGGGATTGCACTGAGTATACACATCATTTGAGGAGAATTAACATTTTCACAATAGTGTGTTTTCTTATCCTTGAATATAGTATATTTCTCCATTTATTTAGGAGTTTATGTACTCTCACCAAGTTTTGTAGTTTTTGATGTATAGGTCTTGCACATCTTTAGTCAGATTTATTCCTCTGATTTCTTTTTTAGATGTAATTGTAAATAATATTTTTATTATTTCAGTTCCCTATTATTCATTACTAGTAAATAGAAATGCAGTTTCTAAAATATCAATCTTTTATCCTGCAAACTTGCTTAATTCACTTACTAGTTTTAATAGCTTATGGGGGGGGGTGGTAAATTCCATAAGATTTTCTACTTAGACAATCAAGTCTTCTGTGAATAAAGACAGTTTTTTTCTTATTTTTTTCTTGTGCTTCAAGAAACTTAGATCACATTTAGTACAACTCATAATTGTACAGATACAGCTGAAGTCCAGAAAAGTGATATTTCAAGTGTTTTTTGTTTAGCATCTAAAAGATCAAAACTGAAATTCTAATAAAGTTGACAGAACCTGTCAGATGTAGTACCTCTAGGCTGGTGTATCAGTTATCTACTGCCATAATCAAGGTGTATGACAAATGATATCAAAATCTTAGTGGCATACTACAATAAACATTTATGTGGCTCACAAATCTGTGGGGATTACCTGATCTGAGCTGAATTCACTCACAGATTAACAGTGAGCTGGAGGTTGGCTAGGTTACTTATCTTGTCTGAGTTTATTCTCATGCATTGTATTGGTTGAATGATGGCTGATCTAAAGCATCTTAGTTTGGCTGACTGAAGTAAATAAACTCTATTCTACGTGTCTCTCACCCTCAATTAGGCTAGCCAATTCATAATCTTCTTATGGTAGTGACAGAAGGCAAGAATATTAAATGGAAGTGCATATTTTTCAAGTCTTCTAAAAGTTTGCTGACATCACATTGGTCAAAGCCACAGCCAAACCCAGAGTCAGAGTGGGAGGACCCTATAAAGTTACATGACGAAAGACAGATAAAGGGAGGCAGGAAGCAATCATTAATTGGTCAGAACCAAGAGGTTGGTTAATACAGATGATAACAAGGAAATACCATAAATCTTGGCCCCGGGGCAATTATATTTGCATTTCACCTCCTCTGGTAGAATGACTGGTGAAATTTACCAGTAGTTCTTTCCCAATTTGCTGTAGCAATATCTGAAAAGTTCATAAGAATAGAGAGTAAAGGGTGAGTACTGTACAGATAGTCAGATATTTTGAATTTTCAAGCAATCTTCAAAGGCAGAGAAGACTAGTTAATACTGAGGAATTTATTAAATACACTGATCCCAGTATCCAGAATGTCATATTAATTGGAACTTTTTTGAAAGTGACAGAAATTCAGTGAAATTGATTTAAGCAGAAAAGGAACTTTACAACTCCCATAACTGAAAAAATCTAGGAATACATCAGATTTCAGACACAGTAGAATCCAAAGCTCCAAATAATGGCATTGTGACTCAGTCTCTTCATCTCCTGGCTTGAAATTTCTGCCTGTCTTCATTCTCAGGAAAGCTCTCTCCACATAATGGCTGCCAGCAGCTCTAAGCTTACATCTTTCATCCTAACAATTTCATGGGAGAAAAGCTTTATTTTCCTAATAATTTCAATAAAGCTCTTAAATTGATCTCATTGTTCTAACTGGGATTGAAGAGGAATTTGCACTCAAAAAGGTAATCTTCTCTTTGTTCTGCTTCTGTGGAGGGGCCTACTTCATAGGCAGTAGGGCAGAGTGATCTTGAGATCAACTGAAGACCTACCCTCTCCTATAATTGTTCTGTCTCAATAACAGACATATTACCTAAATTTCTAAATCACATGCTCTGTAACTGCCCATAGCCCATGCTAACTGTAACAGTATGGATATAAAAGAAAAATTGCCCCTGAGCTCGGAGTCCAGATCTTCAGAGCTCTAGCTCTTCTGGGACCGCCAGAGTAATAAACTTAAGTTCTCCAACCCTCAGAGTGGTGTTTGGTTTCTCGCTGGTCTTGTTTTGCAACATTTCTGCAACAGTATTATCTTCCTGACCCTGAATCTATTACTTAACCCAAAGGACTGGAAAATGCTTATTTGCCATTCCTGGCTTGGAATGGCATTTTCGAGAACTCTGCATGTCACAAACACACATACACACTACACATTTATTCAAGAACATTTCGTCACTCAGGAATCAGTTTCTAACACTGGCAAAGCACAATCCATAAACCTAAAAATCTATTCCAATGACTAACGCCAGTCAAATCCAAGGGAAATATCTTCACATATCTTGACCTATGTCCTTAAAATAAAAGAAAAACTGCATCAGGATGCTCTGTTGTGTAGGTTATGCTGCCTCTGACATTGGACTTAAATAGTATTTTGGAATAAGCAGAGTTTTTCAGCAGCAGAATTACTTAGGTAAAAGAACAGCACTTAGATAATTTTATATTTTTTTATATTGTCTTAATCTGTCATGTCCTTCTCAAATAGTATGAATGTTATAGATTCAAGCCTAGTGAAATATTTTTAATTAAATTTGTTAATAAAATGATACAGGTTTCACGTCTATAATTCTACAATACATCATCTATATATTACATTGTGTGTTCACCACATACTAAAATATTTCAGTAGTGCTAATAGTCTACTTTATTATTTCTCTTCATGTTTCATTTTATAATTCCATAGGTACTTACAAATTAGCTTCATAATCACAAGCTGGTGGGTGGGCAATATTTTACAATATTAAATAATTCATACTACTCTTAAACATTTACTATCCATAGATATAGATATAAATTTAAAAGCAGTATGCATAAAGTGTGATATTAATTTTTTACATAGGCAACTGAATGGTCATTTGTGAATATTTTTATTTTTTATAAGTAATACAAATAAAATATATGCAAATTCTCCAAAAAGTAAATTAAAATTCCAGCTTTGTTTAAATATATTTTCTTTAAAATTATAATTTAGCCTTTTAAGATAATTTTGAGTGTTTTAAAATTAACATTTTTCAAAAATATATAAAAATATTTTATATTTACATATTTTATTTATATTTTCTGAATGTATACAATTACATTTTATTTTTAATTTCTTTAAAACAGAGGTTGACAGCCTACACAATCTACAGCCTACAGGCTGACTGACTGTATTTGCAAATAAAGTTTTATAGGCACACAGCGGAGTCCATTCACTTATGTATTATTTAGAGCTGCTTCACAACACAATAATGGAGTACAGTTGTTGAGACAGAGACCATACGCAAGGCTAAAATATTTACTATCTTGCCATTTAAGAAGTTTGTTGATTCCTGCTTTAGATTACTTTCCATAGCACATGAATTATATGAAAACATTAATTATAATAACACAATTACTGACTGTGATAGGTTGAAAACAAGACAAATTTTGTAGGACAAATATCTAATAATTTATAAAACATATATTTTACCTGGACATTGCCAGTCTGTCCACATCACAGCAGACATGTGTAAATATAGCTAAATTTGGTTGTATTAGATATTTTTGCTGACTTTTACTCATACAAATACCGTAAGTTTACACATAATTAAAAATCTTGGTATTCTGAAAATCAGAATACCAATCGTAGAGCATATTAATTTCTTTAAAATCATAGAGCATATTTTATGTAACAGTTTTATTTGCTTAATTTATAACTTTTAAGTATTTAGGTATATGGTAGTGTGTGTGTGGGGGGGTCATCCATTTTAACTCTTGTTTGGGGTCCTGCAAATGTTAGAAACAAGACTAGGGAAAAGTTTCTGGGTTCCTCAAAGGAAAACCAAGATGTTTTACAAAATGAAGGGAGAGGGGAAGTTAGACAGATTATAAACAACGGATGTCAATTAGAGCTGACACTTTGTCAACAGGAGCAATTCTAGCAAATACTACTGTTCTTTGATTCCAGAATAGGAATTAATGGGGGCAGGGAGGAAAATATTAGACAATAGATGAATAAGCAAGGTATCTCATGATGTTCCTTGTCAGCGATGTGTTTGATTAGAAGCTCCATGGTCATGTCAAGGGTCACACAGAAGAGATTCCTACATTAGGAAAAAGACTGGACTAGTTTAGTTAACAAATATTTGTTGGGACCTGTTATGTCTCAGGCTCTGCACTAGATCCCAAGCTTTAGACAATTTTATGATTTAAATAACCAGCTGAAAATGCTGGGAATGAGCAGACTAGTTCCCACTGTTATAAATGTAAACGATTCAAAAAAATCTTAGCAGCCAATCTAGCTCTGCTGTTAAGAAAGCTCTGGATCCTCTTACATATCAGAGACACAAACTCAGAAGCCATCACTGTAGGAGGTAATCTGGGAAGTTCCTGAGGACAGTCTATGGCATTGACAGTTCAACCTCAAAAGGAAGGATTAAGCAATCTTTTTAACACAGATCCCCCAGATATAATCTTATTTCATCTAATCAGTCTACCAAAGGCAAAAGGTGAAACTCTAACAAATTAAATTAAAATGCAATATAGGCCACTCTGAAAAGCAGATTTCAAAGCTAATTTTTCTCTGATTTCCTCTTTGAACCTGGAAGTTAAGAGGTCTGTGGAGGGAAAAAGATACATCCTCTTTGATCAATGTTATCAAATCATTTTATTCTGTTTCTAAATGAATTAATGGAAAGAAAAGAGACACCAGCATTTTATTTTGTATTTACGGGAAAGAACAGAGCATCATGTTTCATTCTCCATTAGTTCTTTGGAAACTAACTAAGGCAAATGACAATAACTAGCATAGTCTGCAGGGTTGTAATACTGTTTCTCTCCTTTCTATAACATCATACTTTTGTCTTCTCTCAGTCTTAATCTAAAACTACAGAATACTATTGCTAATAGAAACCATTAAAATATATGTAGTCCTCTAAGCCAATTATATCACAGCTACCTTCATATTAAAGATTTTTAAAATTGGAAGGGGCCTCAGAGGTCATCTTGAAAACTTCTTCAGTGACTATGCAAGTTAAATTAATGACCCAATTACCCAACTTTTTGGTAACAGAAAAAGTCTATAACCCAGATGCCTCAACTTCATTTAAATGTTCTTTCAACTGCATCATTCACTATGATGGTAGTATGGAGGGTTGGAGGGTTTGGGTTTGGTTTGCTTTTCTTTTTTATTTTTTTCTTCCCAGATGCCTCAACTTCATTTAAATGTTCTTTCAAATGCGTCACTCACTATGATGGTAGTATGGAGGATTGGAGGGTTTGGGTTTGGTTTGCTTTTCTTTTTTCTTTCTTTCTTTCTTTTTTTCTTTTCTTCTCCTTCTCCTTCTCCTTCTCCTTCTCCTTCTCCTTCTCCTTCTTCTTTGGCAATCCATACATGAAATCCACTTTGGAGTCCATTGTCTCAAATATTGGTTTGTTGCCCAAATCATCCACAGAGTTCTTTTGGGAAATCTTGGCTTTGTGTTCTGACTCTGACATTTCTTAGTTAGTGATCCCTTATCTTTTAAAACTTCAATTTAATTATCTGTAAAATAGGGATTATCACAAAATCTCCTTGTAAAATTGTTTTAAAGATTTTGCGAGGTAAAGTATGTAAAGCACTTCACAAATTGAAAAGAAATACACTATATCAGATATCATTACTGTTGTTGTTGCTATTAGGCACAGGTTTCTCCATAATATTTCCTGGATAAATATTTACAATGTAAAATGAGTATATGAATACAGAGCACTATAGAAGCACAAAGGCAAACTTACTACTTCCAAGGTCCTTAGGAAGGCTGAATAGTGGAGGTGACATTTGGATAGTTTTGAATCAAAAGTAGAAGTTCTCCAGACAGGAGAGGTAGGAGAAAAGAAGGGTAGAAATTGGGGCATTCCATGCAGTTGTGATGAATTTGCAGTTTTGCACAAAGGCAAATAACCTAGCAATAGCTGATATATAAGATGCAACAACAATAACAACTACAACTATCTTTTACAGTGACTTCTAGGCTTTACACTTTTTACCCATACTTATAACCTGCACAATGATGCTTCAAGGTAGGTAGCATTACCTAAAGATTAGCAGGTAAGAAAACTAAGGCTCAGAGAGTTTAAGTAAATTGCCTAAGTTCACATAGCTATTAATTAGAGAAATCAAGTTTTATTATTATTAATTATTATCATTATTATCATTATTTAATTTTATTGGGGTAACATTGGTTAATACAATTATATAATATTCAGGTGTACATTATAATGTGACACCTATATATTCTATTGTGTGATTATCACCCAGAGTCCAGTTTCCTTCAGCTACCATTTATTTGATTCCCTTTACCCACTTTACCCTCCCTCAACCCCTTATATTTGACCCCCTTTACCCTGTCTATCTCTTCTCTCCTCCCTCCCTCCCTTAGAAATCAAGTTTTGAACTTAGGTCCTTCTGACTCTCAAGTCTGTGTTTTTGCTTAATTATCATACTAGTTCTCATGAACTGGGAAATGTTAGGAGATGACTGGAAATGTAGCAAGGGACAGAGTTTTCTGAACTTGAAATGTGAAAGCTAGGAAGTTTGGATTTTATTCTGGAGATTGTGGGAATCATTGAATGAATTTTAAGCAGGTGTTTTAGAAAAATTAGTCTTATGGCAGTGTGTAGAATGGATGCAACAAAGAAGAAACTAGAAACAAGAAAATCAGTTTTGAGAGTGTTACAGAAATCCAGGCAAGAGAAATTAAGAACCTCTGAAACTATCTGTTTATTTGCTCACTCACCCATGGGTGGGGGCACAGATCACTGTTTTATTAAATAAAGATATGACTTATTTCACATAACAGTCTAGAGGCAGCGCAGGCTTCAGGACTGGTTCATCAGAAGCCCTGGCCTCTTTCCTTCTCTCTGATCCACAGTTTACAGTCATTCCAACATGGGTTCCCTTTGTAGACCCAAGAGGGCTACCAATGGAAGTTAGAAATCTGTATCCTTTCTTGTTCACACCCTAACAGAGAAAAGAATCTCTCCTCACAAACAGGAATTCAATTTCCTTCAGTCTGATATCAATTTCAGTGAAGTGGTAGAACAGAAGCCTGATGACTTCTTTAATGGATATTATACCTTTGATTTTAGAGTCCAAAAAATAAGGGTCACCGTAGTGTGACACACTTGGAAAGTTTTCAGATTATGATGTGATATCACCACTTTTTCCAATCCATTGGGTCTTTCAATCCCACATCACTAACCTAGAATGGGAGGACATAATCTCCTGGTTTTTTAAATTAGATGGCACCTACAGACTAATAAAAATTAAGAAAATAGATAACTGTGTTTATCCAATCTATTGGCAGGGTAATATGCCAGTCAATTGTGAGTGAATCCAAGTATTAAAAACTTTAGTCCCTTCCTAGAAAGAGTTTATAACTTGCTTGGCATAAAAAGTTTTATACCGCAAAGGAATCCATCAACAAAACAAAAAAGGCAATATACTGAATGGGAGAAGATATTTGCAAATGATATATCTGATAAGGGGTTAATATCCAAAAACATATAAAGAACTCATACAACAACATCAAACAAACAAACAAACACACACAGACAATTAAAAAATGGACAGAGGACAAGAATAAACAATTCTCCAAAGAGGACATACAGATGGCCAACATACACATGAAAAGATGCTCAACATCACTAACCATCAGGGAAATGCAAATTAAAATCACAATGAGATATCACCTCACACCTGTCAAAATGGCTATTATCAATAAATTAACAAACTAGTGTTGGCGAGGTTGTTGGGAAAGGGGGCCCTTCTACTTTCTTGGTAGAATTGTAATTTAGTGAAGGCACTATGGAAAACAATTAAATTTTCCTCAAAAAAAGTAAAAATAGAACTACCATATGACCCAGGAATTCTACTTCTGTGGATTTATTTGAAGAAATTCAAAACACTAATTCAAAAGGCTATATGTACCCCTGTGTTCATTACAACATTATTTACAATAGCCAAGATATGAAAGCAATGTAAATGTCCATCGATAGACGATTGGTTAAAGAAGATGTGGTACATATATACAATGGAATATTACTCAGCTGTAAAAAGAATGAAATCTTGTCATTTGTGTCAACACGGATGGACCTAGAGGATATCATGCTAAGTGAAATAAGGCAGAAAGATAAATACCATACGATTGGACTTATGTGTGGAATCTAAAAACAAAACAAAACAAAACAAATGAAAGAAAGAAAGAAACAAACAAACAAAACAGGAACAAATTCATACAGAGAACAAACTCACAGTCACCAGATGGGAGGAGGTTTGAAGGGATGGGTGAAAAAAGTAAAAGGAATTAAGAAGTACAAATCGCCAGTTATAGAAACAATCACAGCATGGTTGTAAAGTACAGCATGGAGAAGAGAATCAATAACATAATAACTATGTATAGTGTGAGATGGGTACTAGATTTATCTGGGCAATCACTTTGTAATGTATATAATTGTCTAATCACTATGTTGTACACCTGAAACTATAAACTAAATATAATATTGTCAACTAT
Source organism: Pteropus alecto (assembly GCF_000325575.1). Taxonomy (NCBI): domain Eukaryota; kingdom Metazoa; phylum Chordata; class Mammalia; order Chiroptera; family Pteropodidae; genus Pteropus; species Pteropus alecto. Next base: position 2,664,933 of record NW_006492031.1, on the reverse strand, counting down.
AATTGAAAAATAAACTTAAGAAACAAATTAGTGTTCCATATGTAATACTAGGAATTCATTGTCTTTTAGCACCTACTAAGTATGAGGTATGCATTAGAGTATGAAGGTACGAGAGGTAAATAAGTTGCTCTTTGCTTCAGAGAATCATCTAACATACACTGGTTGAATACATAGTGAGTGAGATCTGAGATAAAGATAAAGAGCAGAAGGTCATTGTAAAATCTTGGGGTTCAGTCCTTGTAATGTGCTAAAGCAGGGGAGTTGTCAGAGAAGTAGTTAAGAAAATCAGAAGAGAGAAGCAACCTAAGCTAAATAAACAAAGTTTCAAGAAGGCGGTGGAATAGAATACTGAAGAGGAAACAAAAGAATTGAGGACAAAGGGGAAGTCACAAGATTTAGTGATTAGAAAGTCACTGATAACCCATGAGAATAGAATTTCAGTCGAGCCACAGAAGGTTAGAAACAAGTTGATGGTGAAAAAGTGGGGGAATTGGTATGTGTTCTCACTCAGAGAGGCTTCCTGATGGCTTTTCTATCTCAAAGAGTCCTTTTGCTACATTTATGTTATGGTTGGTATGAGTGGAAGTGTGAAGATATTGCATATTTGGTAAATCAGGCACCCAAGAATTTAATGTCTTCGAAGATAAGTGTTTTGCAAGTCATAGTCATATTACAGTTATGGACTCAGTAATAGTGTGAATTTTCCCATAATAGTACTTATCTCACCACTTAAGGCAATGAGAATACTTTCCAGCTTAGATGCACTTTCTAATCATTAGTTAAGCAAGTCTCCTTTCTCTGCGTGCACCCTATTAAGTGATCTGATTAAGCTTTTATCTTTCCCCTAGAGAGTTAATCAAATATGTGGTAAAACCACTTAGAACCACATTATAAATTTCCTTTCTTTTTTATTTCTCTTTCCTTGGCTATAAAAATTTGGTACCCATCCAAAAACAAAACAAATAAACAACAACAACAACCCACTTCACTAGCAAGAACGAGGGCTCTATTTTTATCATGAAACTATTAGCCCTACACTCAGAGCATTTACCATGTGGAATGAGCTTGGTACCCTGTATTTTGGTGGCAGATGGTGGCAGGAAGCAGAGTATGCCTTCCAGATGTCACAGTATGAGAGTGTTAGTGAGGTCCCCAGAACAAGGCATGTTTTTATGAAACAGTAATAATCAGAGCCTGATGTGGTTCTTTCTGGTACAGATATTTGAGGACTTAAACTTGAATTGAGAAACACAGACCTTCATGCTTTTAGAATTTCAAATTATAGCTGCTAGTCCAACCACCAATATTCGTATCTCTTCCACATTTCTGCTAGTGATGAGGAATTCACTACCTCCTGAGGACAGCTCTCACTTTTAGTAAGTTCTTTCTTAGAAGGAGCCAAAATTTGTGTCTCTGTATTGTTATTGGTCCCAGTTCTATAAATTCAGGCCATTTAGAGCAAATGTAGTCCCTCTAAATTCTTCAAATACTCGAAGGGAGTTTTGTTCCCTTGAATCTTCTCTTTTTCTTCAGCCTCTACTCATGAGTTTGCCTTAAGCCCTCCACTGCTTTAGCTGCTCTCTCTGAATGCACTCACTTTTTTGTCCTCCTAATGTAACACCCCAATACAGAAGGCAATCCCAACTCCTGGGCTGTCCTGAGAAGGACGTGGAGAAAGGGTATAGTTATCACCTACTCGCAAGATTCAACAACTCTGTAATACTCCAGAGAACACCCCTCAATATACATTTGTGCTTTCCATGTCATCCCTGGGTCATAAGCCTTCAGTTTCTCCCTCTTTGTTACCAAATTACACCTAATTTCCCACGTTTGATTTTAAAGGCTTTTTCTCATCTTTTCCTACTGGATTCATTCAACTTCATTTTATATTACACTCTTACAGACACCCTTCACTTGGGTCAGTCTGGGTTCATCAATATATCGCTAATACATCGTGTCTATTCATCTCCAACTATGTGTATGTTCTCATGCTTTTCCCTGGCTGAAATGCACTTCTCCTTGTCCATCTAAATTCCTTCTATCTCCAAAGGCACAACTCAATTACTATATCCCCTATGGCGTCCTCCTACATTATTTCAGCCTGTAACTACCCCCTCCTTTCCTGAATGTATTTATCCCTCAGAAACTGATAGAGTAAGACCCGCCTTATACTTATGAGTACAAAACATCTTGGTCATTTTGTATTATATTACTCACTATAAACTGTATGTATAGATATTACACTCCTAGGAAAACGTGGACCACATTTTAAAATGTACTTAGTTTTATTCACTGGTTGTTATGGACTGGATGTTCGTGTTCCCAAAAATCCATATGTTGAAATCTTAACCTCCATGTGATGGTATTAGGAGGTGGGGCCTTTGTAAGGTGATTAAGTCATGAGGGGAAGCCCTCATAAATGAGATTAGTGCCTCATAAAAGAGCCCCCAGAGAGCTCTCTGGCTCTCTTTCCATCATGTGAGAATAAAATAAGAAAAAGCAATCTGCAACCCAGTCTTTACCAGAATCTGTCTTTGCTGGCACGGTAATCTTGAACTTTCAGCCTCCAGACTATGAGAAATAAATGTTTGTTTTTAAGCCACCCCGTCTATAGTACTTTGTTAAGCAGCCAAAGCTGACTAAAACATTGGTGTATTGCCAGTGCCTAGAGAAGTGTCTGGCACATAGTAGGCACTCAATAAATATTTGTTGGATGAATGAGTGAATAAAAAGTGCTTAATAAATGCTTATTGATTGATTGATTGACCTGGATTAGAAAGATGATTTACAAAACAGAGATTAAATAGAGAAAGACATAACATCATTCTTAAAAATCAAACAATACTCCACATCCTTGGGTCTGTTCCAGATTAAAGAAAGAGAGGGAAGAGATGGGGGAAGAGGTAGGCTGTCAGCAGAGAGTCTCCAAGTTTTCAGGGAAATGAGAATTGTAGGGAGCTCTGACTCATCTCAGGAAATCATCAGCAACACTTCAACACTCCCTAAAAACAGCAACCCCCAGATGAAGCTTTGAGGTAGTTTGGATTCTCTCTTCTTATTCCACCTTTCATATGAAGGAGCTCATTTTTGCAGAATGACTTGTTCAGTCTCCCAGGTGCTGTGGTTATTTAGGATTCAGGATATGTCAGGGTGTGTCCTGCTGTATCAGTCATATTCATATCCTTGTTTCTTCTGAGCCCAGGAAACTACTGGAGGCAGAACAAGATGAATTCAAAGTGTGATGTAAACTCTGATGTCCTACCTAAACTCATTCTCTTTATCCACCTCTTAGTCCACTATTTTTATTTCTGTCCTGTTTAGTTTATGGCTCCACCATATCTTCTTGACCCCAAATGCTATCTTCCATTCTTTCCACATTCTCATTTTCAACATCCATGTGGCCATAGAATTCTGTTTACTCTGATATATCTCTCAAACCTGACCTTCCCTTTGCAGTCCTACTGCTTCTACTTTTATCAAGCTCTGCTCCTCTCTGACCCAAATTATTGCAATAGCTTTCTGTCATTTTGCCTGCTTCAAATCTCTCCCCTTCTGTGGAGCATTCTTCACACTACCACCAGTAAAATCACAAAGACCGATTTAATCATGTCGTTCTCTGTTTGAAATAGTCAGTGGTTCCCTACTGCATACAAATTAAATCTAAAACTCTTGATCTAGCATTCAAGGTGTTTCTTATCAAATCATAACTCAACTTTTCTCTGCCCATCCACACAGGATATCTATTCTGCCCCATTCCTTAACTTTCTCTACCTTAAGATTTCTGTAGCCAAAATTTTCCTTACTTTCAAAAACTAACTCAGAATTCACCTTCCCTGATCCCCCAAAGCCCATTCGGGCTAAGACAGTGTCCTTTGTAATAAGTCGTTATAGGTTAGTGTTCCTTTCCTTCAGAACACTGCCTTCAGGTAGTAAGTATGCACTCCTTCTCAGCACTATTTAATCAAAATACTGTCTCCTGCATAGCTCCATAAAAATAAAGGCCTTGTTTGCTTTTTTCCCCTCATTGAATCACCATTGTTTAGCACAGTGCCTGGTGTATAATAGTTGCTCAGTAAACATGTGTGGAAATAAAGAGAGGAAGGAGGGAAAGTAGGTTTCCAGCTGGAATTTAAGAAATCATACAGCAACATATTTGCACAGCACAAGTACTAGTTTGACATCAAAGCTGAAACTCAGCAGTGTTCCAATTTTCATCTTGGTTTTACAGGCTTGGGCAAATTCCCAACATTCTCTAATTTGTAGTTTCTTCCATTTATTTTAGCAGACAGATTTAGAATTTCTACAAAATATAATGCATATGTTATTAGAAGAACGCTTCTCAACTGGAAAAGATGTCTTCTCCAGAAAGATGTATCAGAATTTCAAGGAAGAGTCTCACTCAGTACAAATAACCCCACAACCAATGTGATGGGCAATGTTAGGTGTGTAAGTAAGCAGGCAGAAAGTGATACAGAGATGAATACAACAGTTCATGACACCAAAAAACTTACTCTCACATGTGAGAAAGACATGGGGCTAGAACTATACCACAAGGCAATTTGCTAGAATAGAGACAAAATGTGCATGCAGAGCACAGAGAAGGAGTGGCTGATTTCAGCTTGAGAAAGAGGGCAGAGTGTTTGTTGGTAACTCAGGGGCTGGGCCTGGAAGGGTAGATAGGATCTCATAGAGAGCCATGAGGGACAGCCCCCTGGACCTCTTTCCCAGAAAGATGGTGAGGATGAACAAGTTAATGGGTAGGAGGAACTCTGCAGCCTTTCTCCAGAGTCTCAGAGTGTCAAGCACTATCTCATGACTGTAGATAGCTCTAATATATTCTACTACATGGCAACTGTGCTCGGCTGACCAATGACATTACTCCTGTGCATTGACTGTATCTACAATTTTTCTTCATTACCCAAGAAGGTCTTTATTTACTGGCATAATCGGTAAATAATGGGAATAATTATTACAGCCTCCAATTGGGGATTAGCTTGAGAAGGATTGACTCATATCTAGAACTAACTGGTGATTTCTGCCTTGTTTTTGTTCTTACTGAGCAGCCAAATGTCTGTCTGGCACTCTCTGTGACATTGTCAATTCATCTTGACCCCTGGAGAAACACATAAACAAGGGCAGATCTTTCCAGAACAAGATATGGGAAAAAGAAAAAACAGAGATGGTGCTAGACAAAACTGTGACATTAATCGCATTTGTATGGGAACTCCTGGTCTCTCTGGCTGAAATAGAACATACTGCTAGTAGTGGTTAGCTCTTACTGGGTTCTGGGCATTATTCTAAATGCTTGTATATATTGAGTCATTGAATACTCACCATAACCTGAGATAGGTAGATCACTGCCATCCATGTTTTATAGAAGAGAGAGCTGAAACAATTAACTTGCCCAAAGTCACACAGGGGTGGGATTTGAATTCATGGCCCATGCTCTTAACCACTATATTAAACTGCCTCATATTCACAGAATTAAAAGCAAAGATATTGGAGTCAGGCAAATCTGGCTTTAATAAGGGCTTTTTCACTTTCTAGCTGGGTGATCTTGTGCCTATTATCTAACTTTTCAGAGGCATTTGCATTGTTAAAGCCCCAAAGCCTTTAACTTGGGAAAAAAAAAAAAAACTCTCCGTTGGAGGAATTTGCTTTCTCAAACTGCTAGTCTGTTGCTTAGCTGCCCTCCCCAGGTCCCCAGTCTTCACCTCCAGCTGAGCCACTGGTTTCATCTCCTGCATGTTCAGCTCCACCCTTTTTGCTTGAGCAGTACTGAGTAAGGATGTGCTGAAACAGGCTGAGCTGTACCAAATGGAGGCCAAGTCTTGGAATTCTTAGACTTTTGGTCTAATCCAGGCCCCAGAGCTCTAACATGATTATCCAAGCCCTTACTGTACCCACCTTTCCCCTCATGTGGCTCTTCTGTCCAGTTATGGGAGTTCTGGGCCTTGCCTTCTTTATCCAGATTCCTCCGCGCACTCGGATTTATATATGACTAGGCTTCTGCTCTAACAGCTCCTTCCAACCTACCTAACACCCAGTCCTGGTACATGGATTGGGCCCTGCCTTGCACTTACCAGTCCCTTTCTCAGTTTGAAAGAAGAGTATTATTATTCTTCAAATGATCCTCAGAGCTAGATCTCTGTCACTTTGGATGAGCCTCTTGGTTGACTGCTTACCTGACCACTTGCCACACCTGTATTCCCAAAATTGTTCCATCCACAGTCAGATAAGCCTAGTAATTATTTTATTTTATTTTTTTAGATAGGATTTACATAACATAAAATTTATCTTCTTAATTATTTAAAGTGTATAGTTTAGTGGGTTTTAGTATATTCACAAAGTTGTGCAACCATCACTGCTAATTCCAAAATATTTTAATCTCTCTATAAAGAAAGTCCAGAAGACATCAAATCTGAAAAGAAAACCTGAAAGCCAAGAGGGACAGGGCTTTATGTAACACAGCAAGATTTGCAGAGATTTTTAAGTGAGACATAGGGGAACTGTACAAAAGATGGTAATGGGGTTCAGGACATGCTACCCCATATATGGCACCGTGGTATATCGACTATTTCAAGCTGAAAGAATTTGGGAAACTACAGGTATAGGAGGGATTTTCTGATCTTCTTCTGAAGCAGACATAAGATCCTCATGTGAGAGGTGCCCTTCCTACTCTTGGGGGAACAGAGGACCCTTATCTCTGAAGACAGAGGGGTGCCGAGAGGAGTCCAAATGAATAGGCCTTGCTGTTTCTCCTAGTGTGCCACTGTACTTAGTTCAGGCCTTTTTCTGTACCATTACATTTTCCCATGACTTTCCAATCTTCATCAAACCTAGCATAAACACACAGGTTTAACCTCAAAGAAAAAAAGAAAAAGAAGAAAAAGGAAACTTCATACTCATTACCCGTGATTCTCATTCTCTATTTCCCCTCCTTTCAACCACTGGCAACCACTAATCTACTTTCTGTCACCATAGATTTGCCTATTATGGACATTTCGTATAAGTGTAACCATACAATATTTGTCCTTTTTTGGTCTGACATCCTTGACTTAGCATAATATTTTAAAAGTTTACTATATTGTGACATGCATCAGTACATTTCTTTGTATGGCTGAATAATATTCCAGTGTGTGGATAAACGTTTTGTTCATCTGTTCATCACTTGATGGACATTTGGGTTGTTTCTACTTTTAGGTTATTATGAATAATGCTCCTATGAACATTTGTGTACTAGTTTTTCTGTGAATATATTTTCAGTTATCTCGGGTGTAAACTAAGGAGTGGAATTGATGGATCTTATAGTAACTCTGCTTAAGTTTTTGAGGAATTTCCAAAACTGTTTTCCAAAGTGACTGAGCCATTTTATATTCTCACCAGCGGTACGTGAGAGTTCAAATTTCTCCATATCCTTGTCAACACTTTTTATTGTCCCACTCAGTATTTCTTGGATCACCTGACTGTGCGTGTTTTCTTGCAGTTGGTGAACCCTTAAACAAGTAGTGAAAAGCATTTGACTTTGATGACAGCGGTAGGTTGGACCCACTCTGCCATGCGGGTGCTAAGGTAGGTATAGTTCTTGGGCAATTTTTTTTTAAAACTTCCTAACCCTCAGTTTTCTTATATGTTAAATGAGAATAATAATAAGGTTCTTGACTAATTAAGACAATGCATGTCAAACCCTTAACACAATGCTTGTAAAGGCTCACCGTGGTAAATGATAGCTCTCATTATTACATCTTTCTTTGCTTACATGTCCAAACCTTTGATCAGTCAGCCATTGCATCAAAAATTTGGCCAGTTAACAAATATGTATGGAGAGTCCACCATATGCCAGATACTGTTTTAGGAACTAGAAATATTGTGCCAAAGAAGTTAAGAGATCCCACAATTAGGGAGCTAATATTTTACTAAGGCAAGAGCCATAAAAAAAAATATCGTAAAATGAAGAAAATAATTGTAGGAACAAAAAGTACCTTGATAAAATAAAACAGAGTAATGTGATAGTGATCAGGGTGAGGAGATGCTCAGCCAGTGAAGCCAGGGAAAGCTTCCTGGAGGAGAAACACTGGAGTTATGACCCGAGTAGAGATGTGGAGGCAGCCACAGACACAGAGTCCCTGTGGCAGGAACAGCTTGGAGGGGCTAAGGCATTGAAAGAAGAAATGAGGGGAGGAAAGAGGAATGGCAGCCACTTCCAGCAAACTTGGGATCATGGAGAAGAGATAGCAGGAGTCAAAGGGCTGCTGAGGCACTGTGCTGGGGACAGCAACAGGGAATGAAACTGACAGTGGGGCCCCTGGAAAAGGATGTTAGTGAAACTGGGCCAGCCCTCGAGTGTGATATTTGGCAGGAGTTCCAGGTACCAAACGTCCTCCATAGTTGGCAGGGGTCAAAGGAAGCCTCATTGGAGAGCTGCAGAACGGCATGCCCCCTCTCTAAACACCTTTGTCACTCGCTCTTGGGAAGTTCTGTCCTCTTTCTAATTTCTTTATTTCTGAGACAGAGCACTTGATCCCATGTCTGCTGCTGGCATTTCAGCCCTAGGAGATGAGTGTGCATTGATACAGGTGCTTGCACTTTGAAAAGATGGGAGAAGGAAGCCTGGACTCTCTCTGCCTCTCAGAGAACATTCTGGATGGAGCTGATGCATGTTCTCTCATCCTGCAATGCCTCAATGTCCAAACAGAAACACTAAGGAGGCATCACGGACAGCCCAACTCACAGTCAATGAGCTGGCCTGAGTGCTGCCTGTGACTTCTCTGTGGCAATCCACATGGCAGTGGAAGACTCTGGGAGTGTTATTGGAATGTGTTATTAAGGGCAAGGATTTTAGACTGGGAACTCATGGACTTTACCTGTGCTCTGGGCTCCACCACGTTCTAGCTACCTGACTATCAGCAAGTTAACATTCTAAGCTTCAGTTTCCCCATTTGTGAAATAGAAGTAATACCTATGTCAAGAGGCAGCAAGGACACTGCACATAAAAAGCTGAGCATGGAGGCTGGAAACCCTTAGTGTCACTTATTATTTATTATTTTTATTATTACTCTTACTATTACCACTGTGACTATTACTGCTACTATTATTTTGAGAGCCTTCACCTGTGAAGAGTTCCACACTTTGAAAAGGAAGCAGAGGTTAAAGGATGTTCCAAGAAGGATAGTGAGCAAAACAATAATAAGAATTTGAAGATCTGAAGAAAAAGTTGGCACAGGAAGGGTGAAGGTACAGCCTGGATGAAAGAGTGGTATTAAACAGCTTTCAAGTGTGAAAATTGAAGAATTACAAAAAGGAAGAAAAGCTAATATTTTCTTTGCATAACCTGACATATGCCCAATACTGGGCTGGGGTCTTTACATTTATTATTGTATTTAATCCTCATTACAACCCTCTGAGATTGTTGTTGTTTTTGTGTTGTTGTTGTTGTTGTTGTTATTATTATTATTAGTCCCATTTTACAGATAAGGAAACAAGGCTGAGAGACTAAAGTCAAATACTAAATGTTGAGCTGGTGTTTGACTCTGACACCATTGGTCTTTTCACTATAACCTAAACCGATAAGCCCCAGCAAAACTTACCTTATTATTACATAGATTATGAACTCCATGGACTTAAGTATATATCCCCAACTCTTACAGCTGCACACCAGTAGTTTTCATGGAGCAACTGATCCAACCCAGAGAGAAAGAACACGAGCATCTAAGTAGAATATTGGATTATAAAAGTCTCTTTGTGCAGCAAGAACGAACTTCTGGCAGAGTGCAGAGAACTTCTGCTAGGGATGAGAAAGGGTACTGAAGGAAGAGGAGATGAAAGTCTGGGGACTTTTATAGAAGAGGAGAGTTTCAGAGGAGGCTTTCCATGGTTGTCTGGTGGAAAAGCACGGAAAGGGCATCCTTTTCACCTCAGGCAAATGAAGCCAGGGTGTAATGGTGGAAAGGCATGTGGTTTGTTCAGGAAGAGACTTAGACCATGTGGGCAGAAACACAGGACAGGGTTCAGAGGGGCAGAGGAGCTGGAAAGGTAGAGTGACACTTGAAGGCAACACATTTGCATGACAAGGTATGGGTTTTAGACTTTGTCCTGTAGGTAGTGAAGAGACACTAAAGGCTTTTGAATAGGTGAACAGCTTGATCTTATCTATGTTTTAGGGCATTACCTCTGATGACTGTGTAAAGGATGCAGCAGGGAGAGAGTGAAGACATAAAAGAAAGTTTCTTTTAATTCACTTTGCAGTATTTCTTTCTTTGGAACCCACAGGGCTCTTTTAGTAGGCAGGAAAGGAAGCATTTCAAGGAAGTCATTGAATCTGGTACATGTCACCTCTCCTGACCTTCCTCTCAGGTACCCAATGAAGAGACCTGCTAAGGTAATGGCAGCACCATGAACCTTCATTTCTACTGCACTGAAAGGCGAGAAAGCCTTTATTAGTATAACACATGCATTAGAAACAGACTTCAGCTGAGACACCAACATTTCCAGGACAGACAGAAGTCATTGTCTCCAACACTTGAGATGTCCCCAGAAGAGGGCTACAGTCCAGGGCCTTCCCCAGGATGGGTTGGAGGAGGCTCAGGTCTCTGCCCATTCAATCATTCATTTACTCATTTATAACTGCTCATCGAATGCCTGCCAGGTGTGGGCTTAGAGAAACCTATAAGTAGTTTAGGCTTAGGATAGAATGAAAGAGATAAGGTTTAGGACAGAATAGGGAGAGACAGAGCTGGAAAGGTGAGCAGGGGTGCAATTACAATAGGTCTCATGTGATGCTAAAGAGTTTTAACAGCCATTAAGATATCGTAAGTAGGGAAATGACATCATTGTATTTGCATTTTTAAAAGATCACCCTGACTATGAGCATATGCTCAAAGGATCATATGATGATGTAATATAGAGAAATGATCAGAACATAGTTCAGAAAACTATTTTGAACTTAAATATTCAAAACTGTAGGCAGGGAGATCAACTAAGCAGAATTAATATGGAGGAAAATATTGAAACTCTGCACTAAGTCATGGGCAGTGGGGATGGAGAAGAAAGGATCTATTAGAGAAATGTTTTGTAAGGGCTTGGGGACCACCTAGAGTGAAGGAGAGAGAAGAATCAAGAGTGAGCATCAGGATTTTGGCCTGCCACCAGATGTTCAAAAGAAACCAGTAGACAGCTGGATTAGTCCAGAGATTGGGATTTTATTGAGAAGAAGAGCAAAATGATAAAAGAGAAAGAGAAGTAAGGATAATCAAACAATAGTTATGAAACAACATATTTTGTGTACTAGACTAGTTGGAGAAGGAAGTTAAGAAAGGATTGATAGATGGCCGAAAATAGAGGCAAAATGGACAAAGATCATAGTAAAATTAGAGACGAGGTATGTTATGGCGCAAATGATTCTAAGACCCACAGAGCCAATTGAGATTAATTATGAACCTTTATTAGCCAACAGGTGACTGACTCTCTACCACACAGGGTTAGAGGAGATCAGCCCCGAGCTTCCAGAGGAGGCGGCTTATAAAGCCTCCGACTACATCCTTGAATAAGCAGATTACAAGAAGCAGAAGTTAGCCATTAACATTTTGTACAAAGATAAATGTATCTGGGGAACTCTCAGATCAAACAGGGCCTAGCTGACAGTCTTATCATCTGCACCTTGGAATGTTGTGCTTCTCCTGGGGTGGGCCCCTGGAGATATCACTTCCCTGTAACTGAGTTACTGCTCTCCCTGGGGGCTGGCGCCTGGAGATACCACCTCCCTGAAACTGGAGAATTTCCACTTCTACAGGTATAGTAGCAGTAAAGGAGTTTGAGAAATGGGAGGATAAGAAACTGTTGTAGGTGTGTGGATGTTGGAGTTAAAAGTTTCAGAGATGAAACCGTGTCAGAGAAGAAACCATTTCAGATGACACAACCCAGGGTATGGCCATCAGTGTGAGTGGCTGAAGGGGAATGGAAGCAAATGTCACACTGAAGCTAGTCTATCAAAGAGGTGCTCCTTGCACACAAGAAATTAGGATGATGGCAGGCCTTGGGGTAGAGAGGAAGACCCTGAGCCAGGCTTTAAGGCCTTCCATGAAGCAGGCAGATGAAAGCTATAAAACCAGATATAGTGAAGACTTTGGGCTTCAAAGGAGCAACATTTATATGAAGACTGAGAAAGTATGGTTTGGAATCAGAACCAGGAAACCCCAAGTTGGTCGGGGCTCCTTGTCTGTTTGGAACCAGGGGAAGGGAGAATGAACATTGTCCAGTGGAGACCATGTTGGCGAAGTAGTGACTTCGAGTAAGAGCAAGTTTCAGTTCAAACTAAGAGGAAGCAGGTATCCAGGGAGAATTTGAGGATTCAGGGGAGTTTATTTATTGTTGGGTCCACAGGTCCTAGAGGAGAAAGAGGAGTCAGGGAGAAAGGCCCAAACTAAATGAGGACTGATTGTTAGCACTTGTGACTGGCTCTGCCACTTTCCCAGTCATCTGGTCTCCCCTTCCCTCACCCCTGCATCCAACTGGTAACCAAGGCCTGCTGATTTCAGTTTGTAAGTAGCTCTCAGGTCTTTCCCTGTTCTTCATTCTCCATAGCTCGTGCCCTAAACAAGGCTCCTGTGGCCCCTACATGGACCACTGCAATGGCTCCCCTCTTCGTTTCTCTGTCTCCTGCTTAGTTATCCCCCCCCAGCACCCACTATCCTCTACCTCATCCATCCTCCATGCATCTGATCAAATGTTCTTTTTAATCCACAACTCTGATCCTGTTATCCCACCACTTACCATCCTTCAGCAGCCTCTCAATTGTCAACAAGACACAATCTGTCCCATTTGCTTGACTTCTAGAGTCATTCATAATTAGGCTCTTGCTGACCTGTCCCACATCATCTTCCACGACGCCCCCTACAGAACTGTATGCTCTAGTAATACTCAATTATTTATAGCTTTCAGAACATGTTACTATATTTTCTCATGCTTTCAGATTTTGCACATTCCACTTCATCTGCCTACATATTATTCCCATTTACCACACCTTTTCCCTGACAGAACTTATTCCAGAATCCACTCAAGTGTTCTTCCTCTGTGTGGCCATCCTTCACTTCCCTTGACAGCTTTGGTGATCTTTTCCTGAAATTCTTCCTATATTTTGCACAACATGCCATGAAAGCAATTATACAATTATACAGTACAAAATATAGGTGACTATTTCCCCACTTAAGTTCTCTTTAGAGAAAATCATTGTCTTTTTTTAAGATGTTATTTTTTAAGAGCAGTTTTAAGTTCATAGGAAAATTGATAGGAAGGCACAGAGATTTCCCATGAAGCCCCTAACCCCAACATGCAGAGCCTCCTCCGTTATCAACATCCAGTACCAGAGTGGGACCATTGTTACAATCAAGGATCCCACACTGACCACATCATTGTCACCTAAAGTCTATAGTTTATATTATGGATCGCTCCTGGTGTTGTACAATCTATGGGTTTAGTTGAACATATAATGATTCGTACCCATAGTTATAGCGTCATACAGAGTATATCCACTGCAGTAAAAATCCTCTGTGCTCTGTTTATTCGTCCCTCCCAAATCCCTGGCAACCATTGATCTTTCTACCATCTCCTTAGTTTTGCCTTTTCCAGAATATCGTATAGGTGAAATCACACAATTTGTAGTCTTTTCAGAAACATTGTCTTTTAATGCTTATATTTAGCGCCTGTCACATTATCTACCACCTACGTGGTACAAATTATTTCAAGTTAATGATTGACATGGTCAGTGATGTTTAGGGACAGGATATCCAGTGATCTGAGGCACGGTGTAAATGATTGGGCTCCAAATGGAGATCTGCTCTGAGCTGTTTTGAAGCTACTAAACTATGTCTGATTCAATTCATCTTCAGACCTCATCTCCAGGGCTACCATGATATTTTTTATATGATGGGCTCTCAATAAATATGGAATGAGGACATAGTCCTCACTCTCAAAAAGTATACAGAAGACCAAGGAATATTTCAGCAACCATGCTTTTCTTGTCTTCCTGCTTCATCAGTTGTCACTAAGAAGTCCTAGGACTCCAATCACTTGTTCTTTTGTTCATTTGTTAAACAAAGCTGGCATAGGTCAAGTGCTCTGTTCTACTGTTTAACCGAAAACTTCTGGAACGTCACGGCTCTGGTTAGATGGCTGTGTTGTACTGTACAGGCTGAGCAT
>NW_006492031.1:2630803-2650720 GCF_000325575.1 Pteropus alecto | reverse complement strand
GGGATTCCAGGCCCAAGACGGGGGGCTGCTGGCAGGGAAATTTTCCTGCCCCCGCCTGGCTGACAACTCCAGCTTACCATTCTTCCTCTAGCTCTGGAGCCCTATTGGACTTCCGTCTGAACCAAACAGTTTGGTATTAATTGCTCTCTAATTGTTTCAAGTGTGCTATTTTTATCTCCCTAGTACACTGCACTCTCCTTGCAAATGTTCCTGGTCTTTAGTTTCACATTGCACTGTGCCCCCAGCACTCAGTAAAAGCTTGCTGATTGATTTTTCTATGAGCTGTAATTATTTCTAAAGCTGCCTGGGAATATGGGTCTCTCCTGGAACTTTGTTTCTATTTCTGCCCTCTGTAACCACCCTCTCGACTCCCAGGACCTCCTGCTGCCTATTTCTTCTATTGGTATCCCCAGAACCAATTTTTTCTCCTTTTTTTCCAAAAGAGCAAATCTTATTTCACCCACCATCAATGCCACTGAGGTTCCCTGTGCCCCCGTCTCTCTCTGTCTCTCTGTCACTGTCTCTGTCTCTCTGTCTCTGTTTCTCTGTCTCTGTCTCTGTCTCCCTGTCTCTCTCTGTTTCCTAGTTCTCCTTTTGCATAAGGGCTCTCCGGGCAAGACATGTTATTCTTATCAGCTGCCTCATGATCTATTTTTATCTCTCCATACAACTTATTAAATACTTCTGGGAATCGCTGAGGTGAATGAAGCCTCCACTTTGATTGAATTTCTGTATTTTCAGTTTTATTATTTCAAGGTACAGTTAAAAGAAGGGACTCTTGAGGGAAATCCTGAACTGAGGCAGATCAAGTGGGAAGAGAGAGGCTTCTTTCTAGAAGTATGAGCAAGAGGGCTCAGCAGTGATTGCTGATAGGAGGGGCTGGGGAGCGGTATCACCCTGGCTCCCAGCTCCTTGGTCAATAAGGTGGTAAGAACAACTTGGAACTTTGCTGCAGAAGTGCTTCTTGGAGTTCAGAAGGCTTCGAGAAATTTTCTGAGAATTGCCAGCATGGCTTTCCAGAAGGTCTGAAACTGTCCTGAAAGTAGTCTGAATCATTAGGTTTTGATAGATCTGATGAAGTTGTAGGAATAGCTTTGTCTTACCTCTCTCTGGTGACAATTCTGGGACTGGCTCTAATTGAGCCATTCTGGTGACTGGAAACCCACAGATTCATAAGGTAGTTCATTCTATTGGGGAGAGGGGGTAGTGATGACAATTATTTCTCAAATCAATTCAACAACATTTATTTGTTGCCTAGAATGGTGGTAGCACAGCATCAGGGTTAAGAGGTTGGGCTTGGCTTCAAATGAACCCGGGTTTGAATTACAGGTGTAGCATTTCTCATAAAGATTCAAGCAGGTTACTCAAACTCTCTGAGCTCCAGTTCCTCCATAAATCTGTAATTATACCCACTTCATGTAGTTATTATGAGGATTACTGAGACATGCAAAGAACTCAGTACAATGCCTAATATATGGTAAATGCTCAATGATTAGTAGCTCATAATATTATTATCCCAAGGGCAACTATTACCTTCTTCCTAACCATGACCCCATCCCAATGCTCACTCAAATCCTTTGGGAAGCCTGGACAAAGTTATCTAAAAAGTAACCAGTCTTATGAACTTTTCCTTTGTGTTCAGTTGGTTAGGGGAATTTAGAAAGGATACACTGTGACCTGAGCCCCTCACAGTGCTGTCTCGAGTTGGGGGAATTCATCTGGCCTTTTCAGTGAATACAGTCCAACTCTATCCAACAAAATATCCATGCTGTAAAATATTTCCCTCTCCATGGCATTGATTGTGATCCAGGTCATTTATTTTGTTTGATGACAAACAAATTTGTTATCTATTTGATGACAGATAATGTAGTACAAGTATAAAAAGCAAATGATCTGAATATGGAAATCCCTTGATGCCTCTATGTTTAGCACTATATACCCTTAGGTTAGTTATTCATCATTTCTAAGAGAGCTTTGGTTTCCTCATCTGCAAAATGGGGTACTAAAAATACATGATTAAGAGATCATGTATGGAAAATGCTCAGCACAGTTTCTGGTACATAGTAAGTGTTCCATAGACAGTGGTGTTAGTTGCAGTTAAATGATGGTGGTAATATTAGGTAGTTAAGTAGATGTAAGTGATGGGGGAGCAAAGGCATAAAGGGCCTGCCCAAAGGCCTCCCCATGACCTAGCCTCATTATACCCTCATTATATCATGCCGATGCCCAGAATTTCATGAATCTAATTATAACAGACTGAATTCTGGGTAACCACATACACGGTATGCAGTTATATAACAGCCAAGCTTGTCAATCAAAATGACCTCACATGCCAATCATCTAGGACCACCCTTGTAACCTCTCATCACAGCCCAAATATAATACAGACCTCCCCACTTCCACAAGGTTACAGCCCTCTTCGCTGTAACGTGGAGCATACTTTAATGACATCTTTTGTTTCGCCATGGTTATAGCCCTCTTGGGCATGACCTGTTTCTTCCTTAAAATGCATTTTAATAAATCTTACTTTTTCTAAATCTCACTGATCTATACTTCTTTACTATATCAGCAAAAAGAACCGAGGTACATCTCAGTACTACGGAGGCTACAACAGATTTCAGATCGCCCCAGTGATAACAGTAATTTATGATGTTGCCACCTTACTAAGATACCATGCTGCTTTTTTCCTCTTTCTTGCAAGGGTCTGGAGCTCTTCTGCACACCAAGCACTCAAAATTCACTTCATGCCAACCTCAACTTGAACCCAAATTAGTGTGCAAACGACCTCACGAGAACACTTCAGTTTACTGTGTCTTCATCAACTAATCTGGTCCAAGAAGTGCTCAAGAACCTGGCAAAGCTCCTTCTGGTTGACTTGGCACCAGAGGAAAACAACATCAAAAGCTTCTTTCCTCTAAAGGCTGCAGACACTGCCTTTCACAATGCAGAGCATACACTACACACCCAGACAAGTTCCTAATTAAGGAAGCTGCATAATCAAGTGTCTTTCAAATGTGCATGTGTTATTCTCAGCCAGACTAATTAATAACTGCACTAAATATTTCATGGCTGAAGGAGGAGCATGGGTTACAAGAAAAGCCCTTTAGAAGTAGCCCAGATTCAGAACTCAGAAGATGCAAAAGTTCTGATCCAGGTTACCACTGAGCTGAGGAACCTTAACATGGCCCCTTTCTCTCTCTAAGGCTCTCTGCAAGCAGTGCTGCAGAGACTTTCTGCCTCTTAACATTATTACAACTGGGCAATCAAGATCATCTGTGGGGAAGTGCTCTGAAAGGAGTAGAGACCTACACAGATGTATGGGATAATTCTCTTCTAGGCTGGAAGAGCTGTTAACCTTAGGCAAATATGATATGTGTATGTGCTTTCTAAGGTGTGGGCTTCACACACAAAATCCTATGTGCTCCTCACAATCACCCATAAGGAAAATAAACTTCTTCAGAGCTCCCATGGGGCTCACCCAGCTAGTGAATGGCTGAGCCACAAAGTGAAGTCATGTTGATCTGATTCAAAAAATTAGAGTCATTCTCCTTCTTCTCCCATGTAAAATACACTAGTCCTCTTAGAAAGCTCCCCCCTCCCTTTTCTGTCTCTCTCCTTCTCCTTGCCCTCTACCTCACTCCCACCTTGCCCCCTATTAAAATATACTTTCCTCTGTCACATCCTCTGAGGACTCTGCAGCTTCCCTTCTTCAGTGTGGTCTAGTTAACCTGATAGAACATTCCTTTCCAGTTTGCCAGCTTAGTGCTGCCATCTTCTCCTTTCCCGAACCCCTTATAATTTAATTATTTTAATAGGAGCCTTCTGGAAAGAATATGATACTCTCAAACACACTGGAGACTACCTGCTTGTTCTACCTCCACTGGGAGTTGCTCTGAGCAACAGTGTTGATGGAAGCTTGCATGATCATGGGAGTGAAGCCAGAGGGTTCACTCAGTGCACAATTCATCAAGGAGATTAATATAGAACAGGGTTATAAGGTGGAGGGTACAGTCAGGAGAGATTGTGAGATGATGTGGGCAAAGACAACATCAAATAAATTATAATGTGTGAAGCCGGAGAGCTGGCTTTACTTGGACAGAACAGAGGGACCAGGGGAAAACAGAAGTCCCTTTCCTTGAAAAGTCTGCCTTCTCTCTTTCCCCTTGTTCTCTGTCCAAAGCCTTTCTGGTCTCAGAGGCAGCACCTGTAGCAAGGTGGCAGTAATTTTTTATGTATCACTAGGTTCCAGGTAGGGAAGGGGTAGCTTACAGGGTCTCAACTGAGAGCTTTGCTGTAGAATCAATTGCAAGAGGATGTTGATTCCACATTATTACACTGAGGAATCACCTTCCATCTTGGCCATCTGCATAATGGATAGCGACTGGAAGATACTGTGTTTCAGAATATGAAGGATGCCCATCATCTAAGTGGCATCTTGCTTTGTAGTCTCTCTCTCTCTCTCCCCATCCCTTGCTCACATGCGTGTGTGTGCGTGCACGTGCGCACACACACACATACTTGACCACAGAAATTGGAACAGGTGGACAGTGCTTCAGTGTTGCTAGATACCACAGAGACAATGATCCAGAAAAAAAAATGATGATATGCTTTATAAATTTAGCAAGATATATTTCTCTCTGCTTCCTATCTGTCTCCTGTAGCTATTGTTAAACCCAACTCCTCTCTGCCCCTTTCTCACTCACATCTATGATCTGGAGATGGCTGCTCTGTGATGATGCTGTCTGAATAAGAAAGCATTAGTCTGGGGAAATGTTCATAACCAGTTGTCTGGATATTCAAGTCCTTCTATTTACTGAGTTGTCACTACCTTGAAGATTTAATTAAAATAGAATCCAAAGTCTCCAATTGATCTGCAGCAGAAAAGCCAGCATCCCTGCAATATCACTAGAGATTCTCCCAGCCCCTGCATCCTGCTTGTCATTTTTCATGTATCCTCTGTTTCTCTCTTGAGTGTGCTTGTCACCTTTTCTTAACAAAGTGCCCCCACTGGACACCCCCAGGTCTCACCATGTCGTCACTCCTGAATGACTGTTATATTCAGGCACTGGGCCGAGTGGACGTTTCTGAAGAGTTGGGGCAACAGAGAGAAATAACACTTCATGTAATACAGCAAGTGACTAAGAGTGAATAGTAAGTGTCACAGTTTTTATAATTCCCTTGAGCCATTTTGTCACTGGAAGAGTTTTAACAATTACCTTTCTCATTTGCTTAGTCACCAACCTCTTGCAATGCTGCTGGGCCTTTTCCCCTTCAACCTCTCTCCCTTTCCTTCCCAGTTAGATTGCCCCACCCTCCGAAGTATCTATATATATTTTAGGTAGAACAATTTACCTCTCATACCCACTCAGTGATGTACTAAGGCCTGAGGAAAGTCTTTTTACAACCCACAATGACCCAGCAAAGTGTTCTGCCTAAACCCATACTGTCCAAAATTTAAATTTCAATTAGCTAAAATTAAATAAAATATAAAATTCAAATCTTTAGTCTCTCTGGCCACATTTCAAGTGCTTACTAGCCTCATGTAGCTGGTGGCTACTGTATTGGAGAGTATGGACAACAGAAAGTTCTATTGGACAGCACTGTAGCTAAACAAAGACCAATTTCTCCCCTAAGAGATTGTGTCCCTGGCTATTTACCTACCACTTTTTCCTGCCTACCTTATTAATGTCTATCGATTTCTTTCACCGTGTAAGGCACTTTTTATGTGTTATTTCATTTAATCCCCACAACAGTTCTTTAAAGTGGGGAGTGTTTTCCTCGTGGCACATAGTAGGAGCCTGAGGTTCCAATTGCCAGTGCAGCTGTTTATGTTCTTCCCTCTAAACCACATACTTAGGGGCAGTGATGGAAAGATACTGGGAGAGAAAAGGACAGGGTTTTGTCAACCACATATGATGATTTTATTAAACTTTAGGAATCCATCAAGGGAATGGGATTTTACTTTTCTGTGGTGGATGCCATTGCTTCTGACAGCTGACCGGGCAGAAACACGTATGGAGGAAGAGATCAGAACCCTCCTTTGAGAGAAACCATCAGTGAAAGGAGATCAGGTAGTTGAAGAGCTACCGATTCCTCCCCCACACCAGCTGCTCCTAATGCTTCCTTCCGCTCTCTGCTCTCCAGATCAGACTGCCAGGCCAGAGCCGCCCCCTCCAACTTGGGAAAACCTGTGTTTCTGTAGGTTGAGCTGGGAACTGACCCAGTTCCATCAGCTCCCAGGAGAGGCCTGGGTTCAATGATGGTGCCATCTGCTGGCCCTTTCTCGCACTGCAGTCCGTCACTGGATTTCTTCTCAAATCTAATGCAAAAAAGTTTGGTCCTTAGACCAGCGGTGTCAACATCCACTCCAGACTTATTGAATCAAAAAGTGTGGTAAGTCCTAGTTATTCATGTGTGCATTCATCAAGTCAGCAATTATTAATCAGCATCTTTTGGATAAAAATGATTCCCTTGCACACACGTAGAATGTAGAATTGCTTCTTGTCTCCTCACATCTCTATGCAATAGGGAAGAGAAGCTTTATGATCATCTTTATTGTACAGACAAGGAAAGAGAGAAAACAGGAGATTGGCCCAGGGCCTCATACCTAGTAAATAGTGGAATTGGGTCCCCTAATCCTGCCTTTGAGTGTCAAAGCCTCAGCTTATTTACCAAACCGCACTTCTCCAACTTTTTCAGGTTTGCTTGTGGTTGGTTTGGGGAGCAGAGGAGGTGCGAGGGAAGAAACCTCCCTAATCACACACAATTGAAACTATCACACTGCCTAAGATTGCTGGCCACACACTCATATAGGGCTAGATATTCATTTTAGAAGGCTACCGAATAGGCTGGTTAATTATCACTATACCATAACTTTCCACCTAGCAATTCCCTCTCATTCTATTTCATTGGCCATATAGGGCTTAGTCAAGTAGGTTGTGATGGGGAAGGCAGTTGAATGTACTGTGCAGGTGCTGCCCCAGAGGCACAGCTTAGAGACTCTTAGGGAGGCAGAAGTTAAACTGCCTAATTGGGGATTAAGAGGGATAGACAGTAGGACTAAACAGAAGCAGAAAAATGCTCAAGGGAAGCAGAGTTAAAAACAGAAGACACACTCAGTCTCCTCTTTCACAATTTAGCAGTCTCTGAAGCAACCTGTCAAGCACAAAATAGGCTATTCCTCAAGAGTAATCGTGGAGCACCTGTTAAGAGCGGGGCATTGCGACACGCTACTTTGCAGGGAAGAAGAGATACATAGGTTAAAAATGTATAGACATTCCCATGTTTAATATTTTCTTGGTCGTAAAAATACTTTAACAAACAAATAGCAATAATTTTTGTAATAATAATTACAATAACACTTATTTAACACTTAACTAAATGCTCAGCAGTGTTCCAGGGCTGAATGGGGAGAGGGCGGCTGAGCAAATTAAAACCACCTTGGAAAGTTCCATTTCTGGTCTTTAGCTTTGCAGGCCTGGGAACTGGATTTTATGAATTCCCTCTCAGCTTATCTGGCAAGATTTACAAGAATATATACTAACCAGAATGCAAGATGTCCATTTATAGTCAAATCTGTCACTGCTAAGTGATTATTGGTTATATACATGAGTCAGCACATTCTCTTTATGAAAATCCATAAGGGAAACAACCTTCAGTCATTTGATGAGCATGGAATCAAACCAAGGGGCTTTGGATTAAGGTATTGGGGCATGTAAGAGGGATATACAGCCTGAAGCTCTCTCATTTTTGGCACTGGAAACATACCTGAGATGGCTCAGGGCATTGGCCCAGATTGCTCCATGAAGGACTCAGGACACCCTTGGCCTAGTTTGGGGCTGGAGACATACGTATGGCTTCCAATCCCTCTTTCTGCCTCTTTGCATTATTTCAACCAGGCTGCAATGCAGGTTATCTGGTTTCAGCTTTAGTCTCAAGGTTCTCTGGTTCCTTTGATTGGCATTGTCTTGCCCCACTCCCAGGATTACATTCAGAACTATCTCTCAAGGGAGTTTCATCAGTAGATGGTTCAGTTTCATATATTCTCTGCTGATTTTTAAATTGTCCTATCAGGAAAATGGTTTCCTAACCATGTCTTGCAATGCCAAGGTTGCCCTTAGTGCTAACTGGCTCACAAAATGGCCCAGCCATCTGCTCGCAACTCCTCTTCACAACTGCTTGTGTTTGTCCCCATCTTTACCTTCAACTCACACAGAGACTGAGAAATCTGGAACAAAATACTCACAAAGTGAGCCTTTAAACTATTTGTTTATTTCTCTGTCATTCCCAAGAGTTGTTTCTTTCTTTTTTATTTCTGTGCCCCAGAGGCTAGAATAGTTTCTAATACTTGTTACAAACTGGTAATCAATAAATGTCTATTGGATGAACGGAAAGAGTCCTGGTCTGCAGATCAATACATTGAGAGTCTAAAATTGTTTCAACACCATCACTAACTTACTTTGGGGCTTTTGGCTAATCACTTGACTGCTTTGGTCTCTGTTTCCCCAGAAGTAGAAGAATCATGCCTCCTCCCTTCCTGCCACGAAAGAACATTTGGCAGAAGTACTTGATCACTGCCAGGGAATGGAATTCTTTCAAGCAAGTTGTATATCACTGTTTCTCATCTATTCTCCATCTTAAGAAAGGTAATAAAGCATAAAAACTTCCAGGCATTGAAAAATATGTTTTCAGTTTCATTATGTCAGTCTTCCAGTGTTTTAAAATACAGGAAAAAACATTTTTCCCACCAGAACTCTCAGGGATAATGATATAGTATTTGTAAAGTGTTTGATGGCTCCCTGAGTTGCTGTTGATCAATTTGCACCATTTTTTAGGTTAGCGATAAATTGCATGAGCATATTTTAATACTCAGAGAAGAGTTTTCAAAATATAGGAATAAGGACTGAAAAACAAATATTAAGTGAAATGATTGTTTCTCTTCTGGAATTTAGCGATTTGTGGCTCCTGGTCAAGGAAATCTTGGTGATCGATGAAACTGTGAGTTCTCCACTGAAGACCAAGTCAAGATATTAGGCTCGAGGACGAGGAGTCTAGGAACTTGGGCCACTGCTCCTTCTTCCTCAGTGGATAAGCCACCCCCATAGTGTTGTCTTATAGGAGACATAAACTGGTCAACACTTGCTGTGCAGAAGATGATCCCTGCTCCTTTTGGTTCCAGGCTCTGTCTGTGCTCTGCCGTCTGGCCAGTCACACATACACTTTTTTCTTTCACACTGAGAATCTGAGTTCCGAAGAACTCTAACAGTATACTCAGCTATTCAGATTCTCAAAAGACAGACATAATAGGCAAAAATCCATTTCAAAGCCTGAGGTTCAAGTGAATAGCAGCAATAAATTGAGGACAGTTTATAATCATTAATCCTCTCAAAATATTTTTCAATAACCTCTCTTTCTACCTCTCTCCCCTGCCATCACTTTTCTTGCCCCCTCATCTTCCCTGACTAAAATATATAATTGAAATGGTTTTTCTTGTTAATAAACTTTTTTGCATTAAATTATATAATGTCCTTCCTTAATTTTATAAGCAGGAAAGTTGAGCATTTTGCATTGCCTAAAGGAAAAACAAGTTGTTTTCTACCGTTATTTGTGTGAGCAGGGCGGAGAGGTAGGAGGGTTGATTGTGTGGATAAAAAATGATCCCCTACCCTTGACAGGAATGTAAACTTTTCCCTTTGACTTTAGAATGTTTTTCTAATTTGGTACCACCCTGAGTAAGCAACTGTATTTCCAATCCTCTCCCAGCAGGGAGCCGGGACTCTAGCCTGGAAGGTCTCCCTAAAGGCCTTACCTTTCTGTTTTGGTGGTGCCCTGAAGGACAAGCATGGGTTCTAATATCAGCTGGACCACTTATTAGCTGTAACAAATCATTCAATCTCTCTGAACTTCATTTCTTTCATCCATAGCTTAATGCCTAACAGATCTAGCACAGTCAGCAAGAGAGTACAATTATAAAATAAAGTCGTGGATATGTGGATGTGTTTGGGGAAGCATAAAGTTCTGCGAATGAACAGTGCTCTGTTTCTTGGCATTTTCCCATTGTCCTGGTCAAACAGGTCTAATTCATCTTACAATGATCACTATCATTCTCCACTCTTTTTCTTTCTTTCTTTTTTTTTTTTAAGAAAAAAATTAAACATATTCAAAAGCAGAAAGACTAGCATAATGAACTCCCAGGTCTCTATCACCCAGCTTTAATGATTGCAACATATGGACAATTTTGTTTCATTTACACTCCCACCTACCTCCTGATTACTTTGAAAAAAATCTCAGGTAGATCAAAGATAAGGACTCTTCAAAAATAAGTAAATAAACATATATAATACCATATAGCATGCGTTTAAAAATAAATAGTAATTCCTTAATATCATCAACTACCTGATCAGAAATAAAATTTATCCCACACATAAATTTATTCATTTATTTATTGGTCAGTGGATTGGTTTGTTTGTTTATATATATACATATGTAAATATATATATTTATAAATATAAATATATTTTTATATTTATATTTAAAATTTATATTCACCGCATTGATCGCCAGGGTTGATTCAGCTGACCTGGCTGGCTAGGCAGGTGTCCCCTTCCTACTTCACCACTCCATGTGCATTCCTCCCAAAGCTGCGCTCATGGTCAAAGTGGACGACCTTCCCTGATAGAGGAGAGGACAGTTCTTCAGTCAAGGGTATACAAGTAGCGGAGCTCCCCTGCTAGAATCTCCAAACAAGCTCTCAAGATTCAAACAAGTTTCATCCATTGTTTTTGGTTGATATGTTTCTCAAGTCTCTTTTATCTATGACTTATCTATGCCCTATTGTTTTCCTTGCAATTTCTTTGTTGAAGAAGCTGAGTATAAGAGTTCTGTGGAATCCATCACATTTAGATTTGGTTGACTGCACCCCAGTGCTGTTATTTAAAATTTTCCTCTTCCCCTGTATTTTCTGTACATTGGTTATTGGATCCTGAGTTGAGGTCAGGTTTAAAGGTGACTTTTTGGAGGGGGAGGGTAAGATCTTTTGTGGTACAGTCGAGTACTTCCTATTACATAACACTAGGAAGCCTACGACTGTAGGACTGTAGCATTTCTATTTCTGTGATGTTAACTTTTATCAATGGATTCAGCATGTGTCAGTTGAATCCATTAGATTGTGAAGCACCCCCATCCACATCTCACCTAACGGTTTTAGCAGTCATTGATGACTGTGGTGGTTTTGTAATGTGTCCCTATGGTTAAGCAGGACTATATTTCCATGAATTTCTTTTTCCTGTATGTTCTAGTTAGGATGAGGCACAACAGAGATTGTCATGACACATGGAGGGAGGAAGTGGAGCAGCGGCTAAGCCTCCATTCTGCAGCTCATACACATTGTGGCCTGTCTACAGGATCCCTTTCTTACCAGGGGACAGCAGTCAGGTCTGCAGCTGCTCCATTCAGCTTCTATGCCACCTGGACTACTGTGCATGTTAGTGCTGGCTTCTGCAGGACACCACATGGGCAACATCAGACACAACAAAGACTGGCACAGGTTTCAGTCCATCTTCCTAGACTCTTAACTTGTTCTTGCTCTACGGCAGTTTACATCCATCTTCTCTTTCCAACTGCCTGTCCTGCTGCCTCAAGCTCTAGCCCAAAATTGGATCCATTTTTTACTAGGGATTGCTAAATGGTGATAATCTAGTTGTAGCAATTTACTTTGCTTAAAATTTTAGCTGAACTTCCTGAGTAGCAGTCTAAATAGGAAAAGCAGGATAAATACTTGTTTCTTTCTTTTCCACTTTCTTCTTTACCAATTTTCACAATCATGACTTGGTTCCTTAGCATCTTCCAGAGGTGGTCAATGGGTTTTATTTACTTACATTTTTAGTATCATTACGAACTAATGGATTTTAATATATTTGATGTGATATTGTAGTTGTTGTTACCGTAATGTTTACATTATCCCATCTTTGGCCAGTAGGCGATCATTCAGGTGGGCTCCTGCATCTTTCTGACACAATCCCTATGGTCTATGACAACTTCTTTGCCTTCTCGTACAACATAATGTTCCAGGACCTTCTTGATGTTTCCTGTACCAGCTTTGAAATCAGCATTTTATCCGGAGAGGCATGGTTTCTTTTAGTTGGAAATTCTATTTAGAGAACACACAATCTGGGTTTTGGGATGTTCATTATTTAGGTGTTAGTTGTGGCGTTTAGACCGTTTCTGTGAACAGAGCAAAGAAACATGGTTCCTTAAGGAAAATATGTACTTTTTTTATAGCTCAGATTGTTTTATTTATTTAAAACTGTCATATTTGTGTTCAATGTAATTGATGGGTATAGAGATACAATGGAGAACAGATATAAATACAATGTAGAAGTATTTTGCTTACCTTCTCTAGTTAAGAAATTGTCTCTAATTAAATCTTAGCTTCCTTTTTATTCGTGGGAAGGATCTTTTACTTTCATTTCATGCTGTTTAGATAGCCATGCTTGCCTGTTCTTTGAAAAGCTCTAGCTTGCAAAACCTCACTCAGGTATCTTCAAAATGGAATCATAACTCTACCTCTCCTTATTTATAGCTTATCAAAAAGAGGATTAATTTTCCTTTCTTCTACTGCTAGTTGTGATTTTTTTCCATGCCGTTAAGAAACAATTCCGTACATGACTTTTGCCCTCTAGAATTTGCTGCTTCAGCCTTTCTTGCACTGATTTCTGCATGTGGCCAATACAAGAAAGCGGGAAACGCATGTGACTGGGTTTTCAGCAGGCTCTTTCCTGCATTTAAGAGTTCACCTTAGGAAACCAAAATGTAAGTTATTCTCTACTTAGAGCTAGTTTGACAATGAACTTACTAATGTGTTTAATTTACCTTTCAGCTTTGCTTAGTGATTTCTTTGTAATTTGAATTTTATTTTGGGATACATTTCTTGGTTGAAAAATATTTCCATCTGCCTGTCTCTAACACCATACAGGCTAAATCATTTTAAGTTTGGAACTGAACTTAGTTTTAAAATAAAATTATATGCTATTTTCTCATATTTTCCCAAATACTGTAATGTACAACTACCCATCACATACTAGGCATTATTTCTCATATTTTCCCAAATACTGTAATACACAACTACTCATCATATACTAGGCATTATTTAGAATTTCCAAATCTGGTTTTCTATTTTTTAATTTATTTTATTATCTTAATTTTGAAATTATAGTTGACATTCAATATTATTTTATATTAGTTTCAGGTGTACAGCATAGTGGTTAGACATTTATATAATTTACAAAGTGATTTCCTGACAAATCTAGTACCTGCCTGACACCATACATGTTTATTACAATGTTATTAACTATATTCCCTATGCTGTACTTTACATCCCTTTGACTATTTTGTAACTAACATTTTGTATTTCTTAGTCTCTTTACCTTTTTCACCCAGCCCCACAACTCCCCTCCCATCTGGCAACCATCAGTTTGTTCTCTATATGTATAAACCTGTTTCTATTTTGTTTAAAGTTTATTTTGTTTTTTAGATTCCACATATAAGTGAAATCATATGGTATTTGTCTTTCTCTGTCTGACTTATTTTCCTCAGCATAATACCTTCTGTTTTCCTCCATGTTGTTCAAATGGTGAGATTTCATTCTTTTTTATGACCAAGTAATATGGTCATATGTACATATGCCAATGTACATATGTACCACTTCTTCTTTAACTATCTATTGATGGACACAAGTTGCTTCCATATTTTGGCTATTGTAAATAATGCTGCAATGAACATAGGAATGCATATATCTTTTCAAATTATTGTTTTAGATTTCTTTGGATAAATACCCAGAAGTGGAATTGCTGGATCATAAGGTAGTTTTATTTTTAATTTTTAGAGAAACTTCCATACTGTTTTCTAGAGTGGTGGTACCCTTTTGCAATTCCAAAAATGATGCACGAGGGTACCATTTTCTCCATATCCTCACCAACACTTGTTGTTTGTCAACTTATTGATGATAGCCATTCTGACGGGTGAGGGTCATAACTCACTGTAGTTTCGATTTGCATTTCTCTCGTGACTAGTGACATGGAGCATCTTTTCACAATTCTATTGACCATCTATAAGTCCTCTTTGGAAAAATGTCTATTCAGGGACTCTACTCATTTTTAAAATTGGATTTTTTTTTTTTTTTTTAGTTTTAAGTTGTATGAGTTCTTTATAAGTTTTGGATATTAACCAGTTATCAGATATGTCACTGCCAAAAGTCTTCTCTCATTCGGTAGGTTGTCTTTTCTTTTTGTTCATGCTTTCCTTCGCTGTGCAAAACCTTTTTAGTTTGATATAGTCTGATTTGTTTGTTTTTTTCTTTTGTTTTTCTAGCTCGAGGAGATATATCAGAAAAAAATATTACAAAGAGCAACGTCAAAGAGTTTACTGTTTATGTTTTCTTCTAGGAAACATGCTAACAGCAGATCTTCAACTAACCCCTGATACTAACCACTGATCAGATCTGTACCTCCAAATTTTCATCACGATTATATTCTTATCCTTGCCTTTCTCTCCATCTTCACGTGAGTTAAATGTCAGTGTACATGAACCGTTATTTATACAACAAATAAGATCCTTAAAAAGTTGCAGATGAATTTACTTTTTATTATCAATAATATGTTGCAAGTCAATGAAAGTGCAAATGCATGTTGCTAATAGAAATAATTTATGCATTTTAGAAATTTATTATTTAGTCAGGGAGACCGGGTACAAATATGAAGATAAAGACAATCATTGCTCAAGGATAGCAATAGCAAGAGAGTTCACTTCGGGTGCTACCTGCTGGAAACACCATTTAGGAGCTGGAGAGCCAGTTGAACACTGAAGGGTTTGATGACAGCTAAATGAAGAAAAGGGAGGAGAGGTTTTGGCAGGAGGGACTGTGTGAATTAAATTGAGAAGCTAGTAATGTGCCACGTTGATAATTTTAGCTGTGATGAGGAGAGCATGTGGTAGTATATCCAATCGGAACTGAGAATTTTTCAGGGGGAGGGGAAGAGGGTAAAACATCAAGGGAGATGAATAAGTAGTGATGTGTAGGGTGGAGTGGATAGAGGACGGGTTGGAGGCAGGCAAGCTGATTCAATGTCTGTAAATAGAATCATATTTTTCACACTAAGATTGGGAACCCATTGACAATTGATCATTTCAGAGAAGTTTTATCTTAATTTATAATTAAGATTTAATACTACTTCATCCTCAAGTGTCCAACTACATTTGACCTCAGCGCCTACATGTAAGTACTGGCATAGAGTTGGCATTCTATTCTTGTTTATTTGTTAGAAAAGTGGGGGAAATGTTTAAAAGATGGCCAGTTGATTGTCCTGCAAATTTGTCTTGCATACTGGGATTGCTCAGGTTTGGGGCATGACCGTATGCCCCACTCATGTACAGAGTAGTCTGTCCTTCATCCCAGGCTGCTGCTATTATTGTTGTTGTTGTTGTTGTTGTTATTATTATTTCAAGAGTGGGGGAGCTATGGAAACACATATTGAATGCCTTTGTAAGAGCCAGGCTTTTCACATACAATCTCTCACTTCATTAGCGTTGTATGAAGTGAGATGTAGGGAGGAGGCAAGAGAATTAAAATGTTAATCAAGTCACAATTAGAGACTGCAATATGCTGATCAGCCCTGCAGTCAGTCCAAGAGGACACCTTCAGAATAAAGGAAGACTTCTATTGGGATTGCTAACAACCCATTCCCCACACCTGTGAAGGGGAAACAGAAACCACAGAGTCATTCCCTATGGCTAAAACCATGGAGAACCTAAGGATTAAAGGCTGGGAACTGCCAGCAGGCCTTTCACTCTATATATTTTTACCTTTTCACACTACATACTCTTCCCCTTCCTCACTGTATGTCCATATTAAAGGAAATGGGAACTAAAGAATGACAGATAAACTGAATTCCCTGAACACTCAGGGTCCCTATCACTGCCCCTACTCATTGCCTCTCCAGGTCCTTCTCAGTGCCTTTGCTCTGTCTCTCACTGTCTCCATTGCTATCCCTCTCACTCTCTGCCTCTGAGAGGAGACCACACACTCTGTTTGTGGAGTGTTATCCCTTTTCTAATAAACTTTCCTTTTGACTCTAACTTTGGCGGATGTGTTGAATTCTTTTTACACTCTCCACCAAAGGACCCTCTTTTTCTTTTGGTGCTGGGCTTGGCCTGCCCTCCTCACCCCTACCCCCACACACTTGGTGAAATTTGCCCTGTCCTGCATCACTAGGAGTTGTATTAGTCCCAGTTTACAGATAAGAAAAATGAGACCTACAAAAGTGAAATAACTTGCTCAAAATTATAAGCTAATAAGTGGCAAGGCCAACATACAAACCCAATTTGGGCTGATTCTGAAGCCGAAGTTCTTTCCTCTACTGACACTGCCACACTTGAGGATTTATGATAGATTTAAAGGTAGAATGGGTTGGGGGAGGTTTGCAATGTTAGAAGTGAGAGAGAGTAATAAATACTTATTACTGTTAAGGGGAGAAATTATACAATACTGAGGCTACAGTTCAGCTCTTCCTTGCCCTTATAAAGATTGGCTATTGCTAGGAGATGAGGCTTTTCCTGCATAAGGTTATTTGTTGTAAAAAAATTTTAAAAACTATATCACTAAATTACAATTACTACTCATGCTATTAAGATTTTTTCTGCCTGGAATGTCCCCACGGAACTTTTAATTGCTCTTTTCAAAGTAGTTTTTTTTTACACTATTAAGTGTTACTGAGATTTTTAGTTTATTTCTTTTTCCTTTCTCTGGGAAGGAGTCCTCCTCCCTCTAATTCTGATAATTACCCTGAGACTTGTGGCTCAGGTCCTCTGGTTATTGATAAGGATCACTGAAGCTTAGCATTCTTCTTGGTCTACTGTAAGCACAAATCGCTTTAGGTCAGGCAAGGCCATTGTAGTCCCGGGGGCGGGGGAGAGGGGCGGGAAGGGGACCCTTAACCCAGGGCTTTCTTTCTGTAAGTAGTATATTAACCGGGGAAAACATGGCAGAGTGAGAGACGTCCCCAGATCTCTCCCCTCGAAACAACAATAAGCTGAATCTCTAAAACTGAACAAAAAACACCCAAACTGCACACCAGCACTTCTGAGCGTGGGATCTGTGCATAGGAGCTACCGCAGGTCAGAACCCTAGGTGTCGGTCAGTGGACTGGGACAAATAAAGAAGCTGCCTCTTGTAGCCGGAGCTCCCTATAGGAGGAGGGGGAGGGGAGAAGGTGCAACAACTTCCCTGATCAGCCCTGCCTGGAAGTGCCAGCACTTTTCTACGCAGCCGGCAGCAAGGCTCAGTCATCAGGGCAGAAAGCATAGAAGTGGGACAGGACCACAGAGAAACAACAATTGATTTCTATTGGACCTGGTTGCAAAACTGAGGCTGAGCCACAGCTGCCAACTCCCAACCCAGAGGGCCCTTCTCCCCATACCCTCCAAGACCTATCACTGCAGAGCCCCAAGGGAATCTGAGCAAACACTACCAAAACTGTTGCTAACACTGACAGGGACTGAAACTGAGAGTAGCAAGTGTGATTAAAATCTACAAGAAAATAAAAGACCTTAGGCTTTAGGTAAGGCAGAGATCCAAGAGGCTTAGATGCTACCTACTGGAAACTAAAAGAAAAGCACTTTCTTTGCAGCAGGCTAGAAAGACCTTTATATAATAAACCTTCTTCCTGGAAAAACAACAGACTACACTTCCATTAATGCCCAGGCGGAGAAATAGTCCATTAAACACCATGAACAACCAAGTTGACAAGGCATACCAGAAAGAAAGAGAAAAATCTCCAGAAAATGAACTTATAAACATAAAAATATGCGACTTAATTGACAGAGAATTCATGATGGTACTTCTGAAAAAACTCAGTGAGTTCTGAAACGAATCATATCAACAATTTCAGAAATTGCAAAAACAGCTAGATGAGCAGAGCAAGGAGATTGAAACTCTCAAAAAGAACCAAATAGAACTTCTGGAGATAAAAAGCACATTGCAAGAGATGAAAATGAAATAGCAAGCTTAGGAAATAGAGTCGACCAAATGGAGGAAAGGATCAGTGATATCAAAGACAGAAATCTAGAAATAAATTAGAAAGAAGAAGAGAGAAACCGAAGAATGAAAAATAATGAAAGAGAAATATAAGAACTAGTTGATACCATCAGGAGAAGAAACATAAGAATAATGGGCATTACCGAAGGTGAGGAAAAGGAGCAAGGACTAGAAAGCATTTTCAGACAAATAGTGGATGAGAATTTCTCAAATCTAAGGAATGAGCTGGAACTTGGATTCAAGAAGTCAACAGAACAACCAATTATCTCAACCCAAACAGGCCTTCACCAAGGCACATTATATTAAAGTTATCAAAAATCAATGACAAAGATAGAATTCTCAGGGCAGCTAGGGAGAAGAAAACGGTAACATATAAAGCAAAACTCAAAGTGACTATCAGGCAAATAGAAGCAGAAGAGTGCAACCCTTACTAAGAATAGAGCATTATAAGCTTAAATAATAAGAAGAGAATTACTATAGCAAGAGAGCAATGAACATTCAGCATATATAGAAACAAATTGAGATAACAATGACTGAAAAGGGGAGGATTCAAAGATCCAAATTCGCAAAGGGAAAAAGAGATAAGGCACACACAGAAGACAATGAGTGACTGTATATATATTTATATATCTTTTTCATATTTGTAATGGTAACCACACACTATAGAGTCAGAATGAAGTAAGTATATAACATAAAACAAGAAGAATCAGAGGCAAAACCCACAAAGCCAACCAAAATAAAGAAAACAGAAATACAAGGACAAGGAAACAATGGAAACACCGAGCTACCAGAAAGTGAAAGATAAAATGGCTATAAAAAGACCTCATATTTCGATAATCACTCTCAATGTTAATAGACTCGTCAATACAAAGGCACAGAGTTGCAGAATGGATCAAAAAACAAAACCCAATCATCTGCTGCCTCCAGGAGACACGTCTCAGCTCCAAAGACAAATATAGACTTAAAATGAAAGTTGGAAAATGATATTTCAAGCAAATGGCATTCAGAGAAAATTGCAGTACTAATATCAGACAAAATAGACTTTAAAATAAAAAAGGTAAAGAAAGATACTGAGGGACACTTCATAATATTAAAGAGAATCATGCACCAAGAACACATAACAGTTATTAATATCTATGCTCCCAATCAGGGAGCCCCGAAATATGTAAAGCAATTACTAACAGAACTAAAGAGAGAAACAGATCAAAACACTATCATAGTAGGGGACCTAAATACCCCACTGTTGGATATGGACAGATTATCTAAACAGAAAACCAATAATGAAATAACATCCTTAAATGACACATTAGACCAACTGGACATAATTGACATTTACAGAGCCTTCCATCCCAAAACAGTCACTTATACATTCTTCTCTAGTGCACATTGAACATTCTCAAGAATTGACCACACACTGGGACATGAAAATAGCCTCAACAAATATAAGAGGGTTAAAATAATACCAACCATATTCTCTGATCATAATGCTTTAAACTAGATATCAACTGCAAAAAGAAATCTGGAAGAACCACAAACACATGGAGATTAAACAACATGCTACTGAAGAATAACTGGGTCAGAGAAAAAATAAAAAGAAAGATCAAGAGATTTATAGAAATGAATGATAATGATAGTACAACATATCAAAACTTTTGGGACAGGACAAAAGCGGTCATAAGAAGAAAGTTCATATCATTCCAGGCCTATGTCCAAAAACAAGAATGAGCCCAAATAAACAACCTAGTGCTTCACCTTAAAAAACTAGAAAAGGAAGATCAAATGAAGCCTAAAGTCAGCAGAAGGAAAGAAATCATCAAAATTAGAGCAGA
>NW_006492031.1:2573674-2628857 GCF_000325575.1 Pteropus alecto | reverse complement strand
ATAGATGTACCTCGAGGTAATCATGCTAAGCAAAATAAGCCAGACAGAAAACATAGAAAGTCACATGATATCATTTATATGTGTGATATAAACCTAAAAGCAACAAATGAACAGAGACTCAGGGACATGGTCAATGGACTAGTGGTTACCAGAGGGTAGGGGGTGGGGGAGGAGGGGAGAGGTAGACGGGGTAAAGTGGGTCAAATATAAGGGGGTAGGGGAAGGCAGAAGTGGGTAAAAGGGATCAAAGATATGATAGCTGAAGGAAACTGGACTTTTGGTTGGTAGTCACACAATAGAATATATAGATGTCAAATTACAATGTATACCTGAAAATTATATAATTATATTAACCAATGTTACCCCAATAAACTTAATTTTAAAAATTTTTAAAAGTAAAAAATAAAAAAGTGAAAAAAAGTAATATATCAACCAAGTCTGTTTACTTTTATTCAGTTAATAAGAAATTCAGTAATAAGACATAGATATATGATTTAAATAACAAGCTTGTATCTTCTTTTTTCCTGTCTAGGGACAGAGGTGGTATTTTGGTTGGATAACCCAAGACTCCATTCTGACTGAGACAGAGAGAGAAAGAGCTCCATGAATCCCCAATAGGCAGAGACTACTAAGAGAGGAGGCATCTGAGAAATGCAAAGGAAAGGGCTTGCAGAAATGACCAACTCAGCCCGATTATAGATTAACCACACCCTCTAGATCTTTAAATGGCCTTCCGGAAACTTGTCACACCTACAAGAGAAAGGATCTGTAAATAGATAGGACTGGTGGTCTGGGAATTCCTTCCCTCTTGCAGCCCCTGAAACTCCCCCTCCCCATCCTGAGTCATGAGGTGCACTAGAACCACAGATAAAGGAATCATGCGCCCCTTGCATGGACACTGCAGGGGTACATAAACTGTAAGAAATCTAACCAAGGATAGGATTGCTCATGCTTGGTACTATTAAGCCCACGCATTCTACCGGCAATAAATTCTCCTTCCTCTAACAAAGTTGTCTGAGTGTCCAATTTCCTCCATTGGGTATCACTTCCTGCAACAGATTTCTGGTGCGTTGGCTGGGATGTGTGAAGGAATGGTACCCGCGTTTGGCAGACTTCGGGTATCCCACTGAGGAAATCCCAACCCGCCCTGTAGACATGCCCACTGAGTACACACTGGAGATTACCCTGTGCGGAAGCCTCACTGGACAGAAGGAGAAGCCCCAGCTGCCAGACCCTGCAAGGATCAGACAACAGAGGAATCTAAAAACTAGGATGTGTCACGGCCATGGTAAGGAAAAACCAGGCAAAGAGTAGCTAGCTGAGGTCCTGCTCCACTGAGTAGAAGGGGAGACTGATCACATCCTGAGGTCACCTGAGTACTCTACATTTGTTAGAGGAAATCATGACCTCTCAGGTACACAGGGCAAAGGGTGGAATGTGTTTGGTTAATACTGGGAAAAAGGAAAGCCCAATCACCCTCCGAAGAGTAACCAAGCGTCTTCCACAGGTTAAGAGGAGCGATTGCTTACTCTCCACAGGACAGGTTAAGGAATGGTGGGAGGCTGTATAAAAGAGAGTGAGTGCTAAGTGACTGAGATGTGGCCTAGCTGCAAAGCAAGAGTTGAGCCCCAATCCGCGTTTCTGTGGCAAACCTTATATGGCTTAAGATGGTGTCACTGTACCTTCATGAGGAGTCTACTCTAGTGATCTGGGTCGGGGGTTATAACAACCTACCAATTGCTAAGAGATGCCTGAAAGACCCCCATGAGGAGAGCGGTCAGAGATGGGTGAAGCGAGTGATGTCCCCTCCAAAGTTTCCCTCGACCTTATCCCCCAACCCTTCATTGTTGTCTGTCATGGGAGGCATGGGGGGCACACAGGGAAAACCTACTTCCCTGGCCATGATGGTCAAAAACTTCAAGAAAAGGGTTATTCAGGAAATTATGGAGTTAAACTCACCCCTCAGAAACTCAGCACCCTTTGTGAGATAAACTGGCCCTCTTTTGGTAATAGATGGCCAGTAGAGGGAGCTCTTAGTCTTCAATTAGAAGACGCAGGTCAGGATCTTCCCAGTGGAGGAAGACAAAGGTCAAGGTCTTCCAAAAAGTGGGGAGACAATGTTTTAACCTGGTGTGTGAATGACTGAGTGAACAAGCGGCCTGATAGACTTGACTCGGTTAGGTACGAATTTGTGGATCCACGGCTGGGTACCCTTAAGATCCCCTAAAGGCTACAGAGTCCGAGTGGGATCATCTGTGGTTTCATTATGTAAGGTATACCGTCCAGGGCAGCATTGGACTAGTGTCCAATCATAAGCCACAAAGCTGAGTCCGCTATGGCCAAGTGTCACCTAAGCTCCTTCGGGACATGGCCAGATGAGCACCTGAATGGTGTCCTCTCTGGAGGAGGCACCCACCCTTGTTTGTCTTTGCATCACCGACATGGGGGAGGGAGGCAATTAATTACTGATTCGGCTTAAGAATTGTCTAACTCCAAATGGCCCATTTGACTAGGGGCCCTCTGTCGAATTGTTTTCTTGAAATTTTAAGGTCTATTTCCCCCCTCTATTAGGAAACTCCCTAAGGCAAATATGGGGGGAGTTTCCTCTAAACCAACTGTCTTTAATTGTATGTTGAAAAATTTTAAGAAAGGCTTCTCAGGGGATAATGGGGTCAAGTTGACCCCCGGAAAACTACAGGCTCAAATTACCTTTGACACACGTGGCCAAACCCCTCTATGAAGCCATAAAGGGGAGAGAATGGGAGCCCCTACTCTGGGAATCTACATAACAGAAGGCCTTTGAAAAAAATCAAATGGGCACTAATGCCCCTGGAGAGAACTCCCAGACTTGTGCTGCCATCTGCCATAGCCCTTCTGCCTTTCCAGGTGGCACCAGCACCATGCCACAGGGCACACGTGCAATCTCGTCAGGGTAAGTAACATTCTCTCAGGTTAAGACACAACTAGGGTTGTGGTCTAGTGGTCAAGATTTGGTGCTCTCACTGCTGCAGCCCAGGTTTAACTCCCAGTTAGGGAGGAATATTTTTCCTCCTTCCTCACCAGCAGCATGAGCACTTCCCAGCCCACAGGGAAGGCAGGAATCACAGCCCGACAGCCCTGCTGTCAGTGACATATAGTAGCAGCAATTCTTTGCAGTGGGGACCCATAGAGGACCCTCCTCCTTCCAAACTAACAATGTGAGGAGGATCGAGAAGTTTAGCCTTTGAACAGTTCACTAAATAATTCTATCCTCCAATTCTTTTTTTTTTTTTTTTCAAGAAACTAGAAAACAGGAAGAAGTTCCCTATTTACAAGTTCTATGCTCCTTTACCAAGACCCATACTTATGAGGTGTCCCAATGATAGGAGTGCCTCCCCGTGATCTCAAAATAATCAGGAGTTTTCTCCTCCACCTTCACCCTTGGACTCTGAGGGGGTCCAAGTTCTCTGGGGACCGCATCTATTTCATCACTCCCTGAGGAAACTAGATATGCACCTCCAGGGAAGTTACAAATACGGATGATGGGGAAATATGAGTATGTGTATGACCTCTGATCTGTATTTGTCAGTGTTATATGTAATATAGTAGTTGAATTAAGAATTCTAATGATGATAGAAAGGAAAATGAATATTTTTGGTAACAGAAGGTATAAAGTATGGAGGTTTATTTTAAAGGGAATTGAAAGAAAGATGTTTTGTCTTAAAGTTGGTTATTTCTAAATGAGTGAGAAGAGGCAAACTGAAGGAATGAGGAAAGTGGTAGAAGGTTTGTGAAGAAATATCCTGAGAGGAGATTTTATGTGATTGAGCTAAATGAGATTGGAAATTTAAATGTCAAAAGTAAGCTAATGCAAAACTAGAGTTGTATTTTAATGTTTCTTAGACTATTAGTCTGCTACTGATGTTATGGAAAATTTTTCTGAGTAAAACACAAAGATTCCGTGCTTAATCAAAGAAATGTCTGTGTTTTATGTAGCCTTAACCAGTTTTCTGAGGCTTTTAGATGCTAACATTGGCCCAAAGTCTGAGGGCCAGACACTCTTGGCTATATATTTCATAACTTGGTCTGTGCTCAATTTTCAAAGGAAGCTCCAAGAGTTAGGGCCTAGACCCCAACCTCGCAGGCTGCCTTGGTGCCAGAGGTCTTTAAGGTGTCCAGAGAAGGAAGAAAAGGAAGGGCAGAGAAGGAAGCAAAGTACAAAAAAGGCACAAATTTTAGCTGTCATAATACAGGAACCATCTCAAGGTGACCCTAGGCAATAAAAACCTCGCAGGCCTGGAGGTCCTCAATCTTGGTTGGCCATGAGTGGCATTGTCAGGACTGAGGCATAATCAATACATAAACTGCAGAAGGAAGGTCACTGGAAGGGCTAGTGTCCATCAAGCCCTGGGAAGCCGGAGAAGGGTGGACCGCGTAAGCCCTCACCCCACATAGCAAGCCTCTCATGAAGGGGCTGCTCTCTCCTCTAACAATGGAGGCTCAAGTGCTTGCAAACTCCAGTCCTAGAAAAATCTATCGCTATCACAACAGTGGAAACTTAGGTCACCCTAGACATGGCAGGAAGGAAAAAACTGAATTTTTACTAGATACTAGAGCTACCTACTCTGTCCTGATCCATCCCATGGGCCTCTCTCCAATGCTAACTGCACTGTGACAGGAATAAATAGTCAGCCTAACGTAATTTACTCTTCCCATTGTGAGACCAGGACTAGCAATGAAGTTCTCTGCTACACATCAGGACCAGGGTCCAGTGTGGAGAGTGCCTTGTCTGGAAAACTGGGACACAGCCAAAAGGGGACAGCCCCCTTGCCCACCACACAAAACACGTTTGTGAAGAACTTAAGGCTAAACCATCTGTAGACAACCTGCCTCTATGTCTGGGTTTCCTACTAGCAGAGCAACTACCTCTCCTCAATCTGTTGAAAGTCAGCCCTCAACGCAAACAGAAAGGTCCCTACCCTAAACTCAAGAAGGATAAGGCTATGCTTTCTTTAGAAATTTCTACTATAACACCAGCAGAAAAATGCGTAACATTTACTAAGTCCACTAACTAATGTTTTAACATCTCAGATAATATGACCTTAAACTGCAGCTCCACGACTTCTGTAAGCTATGCAAATGCACACGTTAAATTACCCACTGGATGGTTTCTTACTAATGGAAGACAATAATGGGGGACCTTGTTCTCTGGGAAGACTAACTGTATTTATAACTTAAAATTCCCCAACTAGGCATCACAGGGAACTTACCCTTGACTCCAGCTACAATAGTGACCTACATTTATTTAGTCCAGCTGAATATACTGCTTTGTTTTTATTTATTGTACCAGCTATGACTATTGCCCTAAATATAGAAAATAACAGAATAGTCTGCTCCATGGCAAAAGCTTTACATGCAACCTCTCATGCTATCCATGCCGAGAGAAGAATTACGACAGGTCAGAGAAGCTATCCTTGATAACAGGGCTGCTATAGACTACCTATTACTCAGACATAACCACAGATGTAAAGAATTTAAATGACTATGTTGTTTTAACCTCTCTGATAACTCACAATTAATTGAAGAAACAAATTCATGACGTTGTGTTCAATGTTGAACAGAGGACAGGAATTTTCATTCTTGACCTCTCCCCTCTCTCTTCCTGGCTGCCCAGTCTCGCTGAACTAAAGGAAGCATTTCTTATTTTCACTTTGTTTATCTTTGTAGGAGTTATCGCTTGTTGCTGCATCTAATGCGCTCCCACCTGTAGGTCCGTTGCCAGTTGGATACCTAAGACAAAATCGAAACCAAAGAGAAAATTTTTCTTACAGCAACAAAGCAATCAATTTCATCTTAAGCTGGTCTCATAGATATGAGACCAATCAAAAGAGGGAGGAAATGGTAGGGGATTATCTCTTGCAAAGTTCTTAATCTTTTTAGTAAACCTAGTTAATTTTTCTTCTCTCCTCTCTTTGAAAGAAAAAAAAAAAGGCCTGCTCCCTCAAATTCTAATAATTGCCCCCAAACTGGTGACTCAGATCCTCTGGCTATTGATAAGAATCATCTGCCCATTATTAGCAGAAATAGTGTTAGGCCAGACAGAGCCCCTAGAGTCTGAGAGGGAAGGGGACCAAAGGTCTTTTTTACTCTTTAAGAAATATATTAACCACGCCCGTTTCCCTTTACTCGCTTAATAGGCAAATCAATAATAGAAATTAATAGATATATGATTTAAATAACCAGTTCGAATCTCCTTTTTTGCTCTGACTAAGGCAGAAAGGGAAATTGCTCCATGAAATCCCAATAGGCAGGGACTACGACCATTCTCAGTAGGAAGCAGATATGGAAGAAGAGACTTCCCATCCCTCAACATCCATACTCATAATAAGGGGGTTCATGGCTCTTAGAAAAGAAATAGGCAAGAAAGATAGAGGCTGGTTTCAGGTCTGCCTGCAAAGACACTGAGGTCATCCTATCCCAGTGCTGCAGAAAAATCAGACTGGCAAGAAACCAAGCACCACTCGGAGAGTTGGAGAACTCAGGTTTATTATGCCGGCGGTCCCAGAAGAGCTGGCCCTCTGAAGATCTGGGCCCCGATCTCAGGGGTAACTTTACTTTTATAGGATTTATCCATGCAGTTACAGTTGGTGTGGGCCGATTGGTTTATTTGTCCTCAGGCGGTTACAGAGTGTGGGAGTTGCTATGGGCTACGGGCAGTTACAGACCATGAGATTTTCAGACAGGAACTTAGGCAATACACCTGTTATCTAGACAGAACAAGCAAAGGGAAGGGTGAGTCTTCAGTTGCTCTCAAGGTCACCTTGTCCTTTGGCCTATGCAGCAAGCATGTCTACAGAAGCAGAACAAAGAACTGATTACAAGGTTAGTCATTTGAATAGAAAATTCCTCTTCACTAGAAGGGGTCCGCCCTAATCCGCCCACAACTAAGCAAGCCAGAAGGCATTTGGGGGCTAAAAGTAACTCTTACAGGGAAACAAGCAAGCAAAGAATTAGGTACCAATTTAAGCCAGTCACTTGCATCTGTGTATGAAATCATTGTGTGTTTTTTTCCTCTCCTCCTTTCTGTCAAGCAGAAGTAGAAGGGGACACTGACTATTGTGATCATACTGGGTCAAAACATTATTAAGAAAAGGAGGAGTTGTGAATAATTAATACATATGAGTGTTTTTTGTATGCAATGCACATTTCTAAGTGCTTTTTACATATACTAACTCATTTATTCCTTATAACAATCCTATGAAGTAAGTACTCTGACTGTCACCTCTATTTTGTAGATAAAGAAAGTCTGGCAGAGAAATGTAAGTAAATTACTCAAGATCATACTCCAGAAAATGATGAAGCCAGGATTTAGTCCCATACATTCCAGCTCTTATGTTAATACTCTAAAACACCAGCCAGCATAGCCCTTAGACACAGTCAAGAGGAGCTTCCACTCTGTGCCCTGTGCTCTAGAGGACACCCTCACCCAGGCCCTGCTTTGGCTGCACCTCTCCCCATGGAAAGAGGACTCCATGGGTCAAGAAGCCAAGACCACCTGAATCCTGTGCTAGGTACCCCAATCCCTCTATCCTCTTCCCAAACAATCTCAAGTCTGCCTCTAGGGCCTGCACCAGGCTTCTTTCTTGGGTCCATCCCTTAAGGGCAGTACTGCTCTCCCAGGGTGTACACTTTTAGAACCAAGAAGGGCTCAAGGAATGCCTATCTGTGGGGAGTATGGAGGTATCCTCACAGATTAGGTCAGAACCAAAAGTAGAAAGAGGAGAAGGCCACAAGTTGGGGGGTGGGGGAGCAGCATGTCCCCCATGCTGCCATGTTCTGGCACAGAACTCCAAGGAGTCTTAGAATTCTAAAAGTGAACGGGGACTTCCAGGTCATTACGAAGGTCTATTTAAAGTAGGAGAATAGAATACATTTTATTTAACAGTTTATTGGCTTGTTTAAAACGTGAAGTAGAGGCAAGTGAGCCTCCATTTGTAGTCTTGCCTGGGCCCATAAATGTTAGGGGTGAGCCTGCTTCCTGTTAATCTGCTTCTCGATAGTAGCTAACATTTATGGAGTGCTCAGTCATGTCAAGCAGTGCTGTGAGCACTTGACATATGTTCTCATTTTGTCCTTGTAACAGTATCATGAATCAGAATTCGCCGCCGTCCCCATGACAGTTATGATCAGAAGCTGTGCTATGCTGCGATTTTCTTTACCTCCCTTATCCTACAAGAAGACTGATCTACCAAAAGCAAAACAAACAAACAAACGACAACTTTTTTGTGACTCTAAAATTGTTTAAAAACATCAAATGAGAATTGTAGTCACATTTAGATGATTTTCAGTTAATCCCACTGCATTGTTTTCCTGTTCTCACAAAATGAGCAGCGGCCAGGGCCAATTTTAAGCCACACTGAGAGAAAATACTGTACCAACCCAGATGGCATCAACTCCTCTCCCAAAAGTCTAATTTTGAGGCCCTGCTGCCCAGACACTCAGGTGAGACACAGTGTGCCTGAGCTTCCTAAAAGAGACTTATTTCCAAACTGACCTCATTTTAACATCATATTATCCTTGTGATCAAAAAAGTTCAGTGTCTTTGTTCAGGTCACAGAAAAGGAAACGGACTCCAAAAGTATTCAAGACACTTGCCCAGGAAATTTGAATCTGTCATGGATAAAACCAGGCCTTGGTCCCAGGTAAGCCTCCCAGGTTACTACCCTCACCTTAAAAGAAAACCTTATGGTGATAGGTATTAATTTTGCCTCTTAGGATGCCTTAACTCTTCTGAATACACTGAATTAATTGCTGCTATCCTTTTCCTCAGGCGTACATCATAAAAGTAGTTGCCAATGTCCAAATCCATCGCCATATCAATGCTAAAGAAGAGCACTAGTAGGTGATTAGAAATCAAAATGCAACTGCAAATCTAGGCTTTCCCTCCCACCAGCCTAAACAGGCTGTCAAGAGGCAATGAACTTATGGTGCTGTTACATGGAGTCCAAAACTACTGCACAATTATTAGAGCCATTATTTCCTTCTGCCCATAACTGTCACAAGGCATAATAACCTTATATAATGAGAGAGATGTTTTCCCTTACAAGTGACTCTCCAATTTCTCTCCAGTGCCTTAGGCATGGTCATTATGGAGATCAAGAGAGGGAGAGCTGCCAGAATTCAGCACACAAAATGTTCCGGCTCTTATATAATTGGCTTTTTTTAGCTACAAATCCATAAATAGAGTGAGGGTAGGTGGGTGGCCCTTCTGCAGACTCATTATCAATAACCACTTGCCAAGGCTGGCTTCCTCTTATTCAAAAATAGTAAGAGAAGAAGGAGAGGTTGAGGAAGAGAGGGTAGGCAAGGAATATCTTTTTCCCTGTCCCCCTTAAGCTTGAATCTGGAAATTTGCCTCTGGCTTTCTCATTTTAATCAAGCGAAAAATCTTAAAGGTGAATTTAAAAGACAGCCCAATGACTTAGTCAAATATTTCCAATTTGAAAACTATGCAGAGGCTGGGGAAGAGGCATAAGATTATGTTATAATTGAAGCAAAATATTTTTTGTTTTGTTTTGGCCATGTGGTTTCTTGCCACCAGATTTGGCCAACGGTTCATCCAAGATTATGAAGATTGAGTCCACCTGGTCCTTGCCTGGCCTTATCAATCCCATATTTGTATCTTTATGCTTACCAGTTTGCATAGTAATTTGGTTAGCTTTTTAGGTCAGTTTCCCTAGGAAACAGACGCTGGAAGGGAGATTTGAGTGTTGGAAATTAACTGGTGTATGCTCTCAAAAACATCTGTAAGGGAATGAGGGAAGCAGTAGGGGGCTATTGGC
The DNA here is from genome assembly GCF_000325575.1 of Pteropus alecto. Taxonomy (NCBI): domain Eukaryota; kingdom Metazoa; phylum Chordata; class Mammalia; order Chiroptera; family Pteropodidae; genus Pteropus; species Pteropus alecto. Next base: position 2,619,036 of record NW_006492031.1, on the reverse strand, counting down.
TGCTTCAGAGCTGGGATGACCCTTCAGAGTTATCCTAAAGTGGGATGGCGGGCTGAGGCTTCTGTAGCTCTGTATAGATGAGTTGCTGGATGTGGGCTGTCTGTAGATGGGGAGACATAACCTTGGGCCACACACTTGACTTCAGCCAAGAGCAATTCCCAGAGAAGGATGAAGGTGTGATCCAGAAACTGGGAGGAATGAACACCTTGGTGCTGAAGTGGGAATCTGGGTAGCCTGCCATATTGCTCTCTGTAGTTGCATTTTTCTCCTCCTCAGAAAACAAGTTGATAAAGGCAGGCAGGCATCTTGTATGTTCATGCTCCATTTGTATCCCCAGAGCCTACCCAGTGGTTGGCATGTAATAGATGCTCAATGTATAGTTGTTGAAGTACTATTGAACGAATTAAGACTTTTCATCCTATATACTTCTTTATTGTTTTAAACATGTAGGCAAATGTATTCATATAACATAGTTTCCCTGGAAATATTTAGACAAGTATCTTCTAAGATGCAAGAACATTCTCTTATGCAACTGTATTAAATGATCACATTTAAGAAATTTACATTGATAGAATGCTATGATCCAATATACAGTCTATGGTGTAAGTTTTCCAGTTGTCCTAAAAATGTACTAAGGTTTTCTTTTTCTTTTTCTTTTTCTTTTTTAAGTTCAGAATCCAGTCCAGAATCACACAGTGCATTTAGTGGTCATACCTCTTTAGTATCTTTTAATCTGCAAAGTTCCTCGATCTCTTTTTGTCCTTCGTGACATTGATATTTTTGAAGTACTCAGGCTGATTGCTTTGCACAATGTCCTTCAATTTGGATTTGTTTGATCGTTTCCTCATGATGCATTCAGGTTAAACATTTTTGACAGGAATACTATAAACACGATGCTGTGTTCTTGTGGATCTCACCAGGAGGCAGATGATGCTGTCTGTACCATTTCTGGTGATGTTAAGTTGGATCATTTGGTTAAGCCAATGTCTGCCAGACTTATTCATATCAAAAGTATCTGTTTCTCTTCTGTTTTATAATCTGTGATGCAACATTCTGAGACTGCGAGTATCCTGGTCTCCCAAAATTGTTTTCCAATGATTTTAGCATCCATTGATGATTCTTGCCTAAGTCAACTATTGTTCTGATGGCTACAAAATAATGTAACACTTTTGGAAATTAAAATATCTCACTTGATTGGCAAATGGTTATTGTAGAATCTCTGTGATTAGAAATTCTATACACTATAAAACCATCATAATATATTATATCATAAAATGCCTCATTCAAAACATAACTCTGGCCTGGAAATGCTTCAACAAACTGGGAGAGTTATCTTCCAAAGTTCTATTGAATGAACTGGAGATGAGAAGTAGAAATCCATGTTATTCTTGAGGTCAAACCGTAATTAGTCAAAATGAAATCAATAAAAAAATTCCAAGTATTCCCTAGATGTGAATGTGAAGAGGCTGGGAAGACATCCAGGAATTCTTGGACCATTCATTGTCTAAGATAGCAGAAAAAGCTCCTGTAGAGAATTTAGGTGAAGAGACAAGTGTTCTCAACCTCAACATTTTTCTAACTTAAGTCATTTTTTTTCTGATTATAAAAATAATTATATAAAACTCAAACAAACAAATGAATGCTATAAAAAATAAAAGTGTTACCAGAGAGTAGAGGGGAGGGGGAAGAGGGGAGGTAGATGGGGGAAAAAATGAAATAATATCTTCAATAACTAACTAACTAACTAACTAACTAACTAACTAAATAAATAAATAAATAAATAAATAAATAAAAAGGAAGAAAGAAAAGAAAAGTACTGCTACAGGCTTACCCCACTGATAGCAAGGAATTATATTCAGCCTGATTTTCCCTTTTGCATTTTCTATTATCGACCAACCTATATATTTATCTATATACACATGTACATAAATATTCATGTTTCCACATTTTAAAAGGCTTATACTACACATACTTATATATTAACTATGTATAACTGATACAATAAAGTGGTTCATAAGTAAACATATGAAGATAGGAGGCCTTGTTACTTAAATATTTTTATTTAATTATATTTAAATTAAATTTTTGACGTTTAAATTAAATCTTTAATATTTTTATCAATTATCTGTAACTTAAAAAAGTCAAATTGTCTACAAACCAGCAGTTTCCTGTCGTACTTCCCCTCACTTCTCAGTTTCCATTTTCCAAAGCCATTCATTTTAGGTTCTATTTGTTTTCATGTTTTTAGATAACTTACTTGCAATGTTGTTTCTTGATTTTTAGTTTTAATTGTTTTCTATTGACTTTCCACTGTGAAAATGCGCATTTATTTTACCCTCCTCCCCACACACACATACACACACACATACTTTCTCTCTCTTTGTTTCGTAGCTAACCAAAACATACTTATAGTCTTGGTTAGATGACACTGTAATGTTCACATTGTAATGACTAGGTAATCATTGTTCACTTAGCTGTGTAGGGTACCATGATTTTGTTTCTTTTCTTGTACAGTTTTTGTTTCACTTAATTTCAATAATGTTTTTTTCTTCCTTTGCATAGTTTTCTAATTACTTTGCATTAATTCATTCTCAAACTTCTAGCCAGAGTAGAAATCTCTTCTCATTGTATTCATTTATATTAAATAATGTATCAGTTTCCTGTTCCTCTTTGTGATGTAACTTCTGGCTCCTCCATCCTCATGATTGCTTTCTAGATCTGCTGCATGGATGGCGTAAAGGAATCTGGAATCTCCTTTTGCCATAATTTTGGGGATTCCCTTTCTTCTCTATGCTGTATCCTTATTACTAGATTCCATATTTGTTTACTTTCTTATTTTTGATGAAGAACATTCTCCAGTAGCTTTCCAAGAGAGGTGCATATGATATAAAATTTGGAAGATCTTATACAACCGTAATTTGTATAACTTTTTTCAACCTCCATCTCCGTGATATGGCTGAATACAGAGTTATAAATTGGAAATAATTTTCCTTTGTGATTTTTAAAGCATTACCTTAATGTCTTCTTACTTCCAGTATTATTGAGAATTCCAATACCATTTCTGGTCATTTTTTATCCTTTGTACATGGCCTGATTTTTCCAACAAGGAACTTTTACAATGTTCTCTTTGTCCCCAGTGTTCTGAAATTGTACTGTTGTATGCTGGTGTGGGGCATCTTTCACAGATTATGCCTGATGCTCTGTGGGCCCTCTTAGTATAGAAACTCATAGCCTGCGATTCTGGAGAATTTTTTCTTAAATTATTCCTTCCATTATTCCTTTCCCTCAGTTTTCTTTTTCTATGATGCCTGTTATTTGGATATTGTTCCTCTAAAACTAATTTTTCTATTATTTTCCACATTTTTTCTCTGTTATTTATTAACTTTTGATTCACTTTTATTGTTATTCTACTCCCTAGGCTGATCTTTTCTGCTATCGTAGTCTTAATTTCCAGTCTCTCTTTTCCCTTCTCTACACATTCCTTTTTTCAGTCTTGGGATGCATTTTTTCCCCCTCATTCTTCAGAAGATAGTAACTGTTTTTTCAAATTTTCTTCTACTCCTACATTGTTTCTATTTCCTTAAAGTTATTTCTCTTCTTGTTTGTGTCAGTTAGCTACTAGCACAACAGGTCATCTCTAACCTCATTGGTTTATAATAATGAACATTTACTTCTCATTCATGAGTCATATGACAGGCCTGTGGTTTGGCTATTGTTTTTCTGCTGTATATATGTCCAACTCTTCTGGGACCAACCAGCTATCCAAGATATGTTCTCATGTTGATGGCAAAAAGCTCAAGAGATCAAGTCTCATTGTAAAAGCTCATTTCAATCCTTTGCTCATGTCATATTCACAAACATCTCATTGGTCAAAGAAAATCACAAGGCCCAATCCAACATATTGGAATTGGATTGTACATCTATCCAAAATGGAAGGGTATTTACTGAGCAATAAACCAAAAAACAAAAAACAAACAAAAAGAGAAAAACTCTTCCATTTTTTTGTTTGGGTTCTGTCTTTCGTGTTAGAGGTTTTCCTAAAATATTTGGTGAGCCTTGCCAGGTCTACTCATACCAAAAACTGAGGCACCAGATATCCGATTGAGAAGCTTTATGGGAATGGCCTGGATTTGTTGACTGGTTAACTGTATAGAATAATCTGGCTAGACTGTTTCATTGGGGGACCACCACTGGTAAGTATCAGTGGATCCTTTCCCTTGAGCAACTCAGTTTCTAAGAGAAGAATCTTCCAATATCCCGCTGGAGAAGTATAACATTGGCTTTCGGCAATATGGGAATCAAGTGGAAGACAGAAGCCAAGGAGCTCACCATTTTGATAATATCTCTATTTCCAGCATAGCTCCTCTGCCTCAGCTATGCCTGGTATCCCAGATTCCAGAATGTCTCTGGTTCAACCTCTTTCAGAAAGTAAACCTTTAGATTTCTGTTGATTAGTAGAAAGGAAGTCATCGGCAGAGTGGAGTTGAGATGGGAATCTGGGGTCTACCTGCTTCTTATAAAGCCTTTCAACACATGCTTTCATTTCTAGATCACCCTGAACACCTACCCTCAGAAGTTCCTTGTGCCACCTATTTCTGGAGTTCCATAACATCAACGTACTTACCTCTGGGCTTCCCTACCTCTGCAAATTTAACATTTAACTTACCTGGCCCAAGAAATTAGACATCAACTTTCCCATTTCTAAAATTTTACTCTGTTATTTCCTTTCCTGCACTCTTTCATATAGTGGATTTGTGCATTACTATACTCTCATGTTACTTTAGTTGAGGACAGAATGGCACCAGCACAAGTGTTTAACCTACTATACTTTACTAGAAGTCTCTCAACTTATTATTTTTTAATGAACCTATGTATCTAGAATATCTTTCCATATCAGTGTGGAGATAACTTTTTGCTTATTTTTATTATTGTTGTACATGACTCATTTAATCAATCTTCTATTTATATACATTTGGATTATTTCCAACTCTTTTTATAAAAATAATGCTACAGTGAACATCTCTGTGAACATTGGTGGATATTTTTGAAATGTAGGTTAGAGTAGTATAATTGCTGGCTGTGCATTTTAAGGTTCACTGCCTTCGGAAGTGTGCAGGGAGCAGCAGGTACCTGGGCTCATGCAGGTACTACCTGCACAGAACTGTGTCCTAGAGATTTGTCCAGGCTATTCTCACAGAAACCTGATGCTGGGATACAGCAGCCTTTATTCATGATGCAGACAAAAAACCACTGGGTCATGTTTAGAGCAGAGTATTGATCCCAAGATTGTGCTCACATTAGTCAGTGATGTACAGCTGAAGACGAGGCAGGGTCTACACTGCGGGAGTTTAAAATCTTTTGTGGTTATGAGAAAAACAATGGCACTGAAGAGGAATCAGCTATACTTTTTCTTTTTCCTCCGAAGTTAGGCATGAATAGGATGATCACATGACAATTCATGTTTGTTCTGTCTTTGTAGGCACCTTTAAACTTACTTCTTACAGAATAGGTGAAAGAGCAATAGTATCAACTACCAAAGCCCTGATGAAATCATGACTATATAGATCTCAAGTTTGGTGACAAGCCCCTGAGAGCTGTTTGGAAGTGACTGACAGTATCACCTCCCTTGACCAGTAACACAAACTTCACATGGCAGTAATCTAGTTCATGAACAATCCTTACCTGGCCCGTGCCCTCCCACTGTCTACTTTGCAGCTCTCTGGCTGATCCCTGCTACATCTGTCATTTGGGAAGAAAAGTAGATGAGATTAAATTGTTTAAATCTGTACTTCAAATGGTTGGGATCAGAAACAAGCTAAAAGCCCTAGCTAAGTACTGAGCAAAAAAAAAATTTTTTTTTTGTACTGTATTTATTTCACCCCCAGAGTTGGTCACATGTCAAGCAGAGTTAAAACGAAAGGACAAAACAGAAACAAAGCCACTAAGACAAAACAAAGAACCCAGCACCTAACATTTTCTTCTAAATGTTTTGTGTAATCCCACTTGGATCTACTTAACTCTATTAAAGAGAGTGATGATATAGCACTTGCGCATATTTTAAAACATCGAGATTAGCTATAACATATTTAAAATAGAAATAACCCATAATAATAGGCATCATTTATTGAGCATTTTCAAGAGCCGAGAATTTTACTTGCATGATCTCATTTGAATGCTCTATCCACAGGCATCCACATATTTACAGTTTTATAAAAATGTACAAAGTGTACTCCACTCTCTCTACTCCCATTTATCATATCAAACATGTTTCCATATCAGTATAATTGTAATTTGCATCTTAGTAGGCTCATAATATTTTATTGAATTATCATAACATTCACCAAACCATTTCTTTCTATAGGAGTTTTATGTTTTCACTATATTTGGTTAGTACAGACAACACTCGAATAAAGTTCTTTGGGCTCTCAGCTCTTGCTTTAAAAATATATATTTCCTTAGGATAAATTCCTAGCAGTGGGATTTGCCACATATCATATTGCTTTCCAAAGTCTACTTACAGTACTACCAGGAGTGAATTAATAGACCAATTTCACTGCATTCTCACTACAATTAGCCTAATGGAACATTTTCAAACAGGAATATAAAATAAATGGAGTACTATTATGGTTATTGCTGCAACAAAAATTATTGCCAGAAACCAAATTGTCCTTGGGGACTCTATCCCTTATTTCTCTGTGGTTTCCTTCCCCGTCACTTTAATATCTTCATCTGAAGTCACATGTGATGAGTTTAGCTCCATTACAGGACACCAACAATGGATACAAACTGAAAAAGGCAATCCATTTTTCAAATATCAACAGCTGGCACTAAAATTTCTCCTTTTCCTGCCTTCCTAATTTCTATCTCCCTCTCATTTATACTAACAGAAAAAATTGGAAATATTTTGGCTCCTACCTTCCTATTCCCTCATCAGTTTTCACAACTTGAATGGTCTCCCTTCCAAAGCTGACCATACCTCTCCATTTCCCAAAGCTACAGGGCTTACTCTGATCCTTGTTATCACTTGCCTATACACAGATTTTTATAACAAGACTCTCTTTTGACTCTAATTCATCCTACATGCAGCTCCCCTATTAACCTACCTGAAGTACAGCCTCTAATCATGTCATTTCTCTGCCTCAAAGTCTGCACCAGTTTTCAGTTGCCTCAGGAATGGCGTTCAACCTGTGGTACCAAGTGCACTCCAAGATGTGCACCCTCCTCTCTTCTATCCTTTCTTCCTCTCCTTCTTCACCCAGTCCCCTGGACACCTCAACAGTCCTTGGGATGTGGTCATTCCAGGTCTACCAAGGTGCATCAGCCAGGCAGGAGCACACAGAAGCTCAGGCACAATCCTCCCTACTATGTTTATTTGTGTTGACTGTTTTGAATCACTCTTGGGCTAGGGAAGCCTGGAAAAGTCACTTACACATCTTTAAAGCCACCAATGATTATTAAAACACAGTCTTTCAGCAGCTTTTCTGCCTGGACTCTTGCCAGCTCCCTTTCCAGATCTGGCTTCTTCACAGCTGCTAGTTACCTATCTAACTGTAGGCTGTGTCACATCCCTCTCCCAGCTTCCCATTGTCTCTGTAGGGTGTCATTCTAGGCCTTTTAGGAGCTAGTCCCTCTCTACCTCTGCAGGTTCATCATCCCAGAGCTCCATCCAACTCACCCTGTCTCCAGCCATCTGCCCAGCCTTAGACACATCCTTAGAAGCCCCTAAACACAGATGCTCTTGGGTGCCTCCAGGCCCTCCCACAGGCGTTGGCCTCTGCCTGGGGTGCCTTCTCATTCCTTTACCCTTCTGGCAGACTTCTATTTTATGGCTCAAGTCAAATGCTACCACCTCTGGAAAATCTGAGACCTTCGCGGAGTCAGGCATTAGTGATTCCATGACACCATTGGCTACGTTTATGTTCACATTATATTACACTGATTGGTTGGAATCAATCTCTTCACTATGTAGGAGCTCTTCTGGAGAAACAATCATGTTTGATTTGGGCTTTCCTAATGTCTGGTATTGTCTCTTCCACAAGTAGTAACTTCTGGAAGAAGCTAGTGCCCTACCTCCCCCAACTGGGCTTGACCAAATCTCCAGCCCAACAATCTTATAGAAGAGTCTAACTATGTATCATGGGAAGATTTAGCTTGGAACAGAAGTGCACACCCACTCGTATACTTCTCTTTTCCCTGCCCCATTAAGGAAAGGACTGGAAACTTTTTCAGTAGCTTCTTTGTTCTGGATACAAAAAAGAGGAGAGGAAGTAGAGGCTGCTCTAATCACTGTGGTACGAGAGGTTTGGGGGTTTCTTCCAGGCCCACACATTTCTAGACTCAGGGAAAAAGGGAGGAGTCGGTGAGTGGGCAGGAAATGATCAAAACTGGGAGTTAACTGACTGTCTACTTTCAGTGGACTGTTTTTCAGTTTTGAAAACCAAGCCTTGAAGACCTGGAGAAAAGCACATACTGATCAAGTTTCACCCCTCAGTCTGAACAGGGTTGTTTGTGTTCCCACAAAGCATTTGGCCACCTTACGCCTGAACAAAACAAAGGTTCTGTGAATAATGAAGAAGGGAGTATGCTGGTTAACAAGCTGCTGTCACTAAGTTCCAAACCCATCCTCTACACTCTTCTGTGTGATGCTGGGCCCAGGATACTGTAGCCGTATTTCTCTTTGGCCAGCCGGATCCCCATTAGTCACTGGCAACAGGGGCACTTGAGGGAGACTGGAAAGCAAAAGAAGAAAGAAGGCAACTTCCTATTCTTGTTTCCTTGTTTACCATTCCATTGCTACAACAATGCTTCTTCATCCAGCAGTAGCTATTGGTTTCAGAAGGAACTGGTTCCAGTTTTCAAGTCTTCTACTCTTCCTGAACCAGCCTTATGGTGCCCCCTCAGAGGTGCTGTGCTCAGAGGTCTGGGTTCCAGTGCTTCAGGCCCTCCTCAGGGCAAAGCTGGGCAGCACAGCCCTCCTGGGAAGTCTAGGGCCCACTGTGTGAAACTCCTCTGCCAGGCTTCTAAGCTCCAATAGCCCCAATCTTTCGTGTTCCTCCAGCCTGAGGGGTGGCAGCTGCTTCTTGCAGTATCTATATCTATATTACCTCATTATTTCCCTTTTGCTTTTTCAGTTTTCCAATCCATGTAACCAATTTCCCATATTAAATGATCTCTATTCAAATAACTGGTATGGTTTCTGTTTTTCTTATTGAACTCTGACTGTTAACAGAATAATAGCAGTCAAGAAGCTAACCAAAAATGTCCAGCTCAATGACAATTTTAGTCACCTCTGATCAGGAAGAATATGACAATAATTGCCATTTACTGAATATCTGTGTATGTCTTACACCTTGTGACAAGCTTTGAATGCATTATGAGAGACTGAATATACAGAAAGAGAGTGGCCAGACTATATGCGACAACAGAACTCTGACCCATAACTTTTGTAGCAACCAGCCCAGGAAGCCAAACTGTAGCCTCTACAGTACTCGCCCTAGAATGGGTAGGGCTCCATCACTGACTGCCGGCTTCACTATTCTTTTGCCTGCTTTCAACTCAAGACCAATCAGAGAAAACCAAATATGCTCCCCGAACCAATCACAGAGGAAGCCCTGCTCCTAGTTAACCTGCCTCCAGCTTCCCTATGCCAATATCCTTCAATTAGACCTCACCTGAAACCTTCCCCTTTTCTTGCTGCCTGCCTGTGAGTTTAAACCCACCAAACTCAGTGACGGTGCTGGCTTCCTTGCTCTGGCAAGTTCTGTTTGTTCTCATTTGGTCTTCTTTCCACAATTCAGTTTTATTTCTCATAATCATCCAGCAAAGCAGACACAATTATGTCCAACCTACAGATGTGGAAACTGACACTCAGAGAGAACAAATCATTTCCCCACATATATAACAATTAACTGACAGATCCAAGATTCCAGGATGCAAACCCCGGAAAATCTGGCTCCAAATTCTGAGCTGGCCCTAGTTACTTAATCATGGTACTCCTCACCCAGTGTTCACTGCTTCCTATTGAGATTCTATCTTAACAAGCCTGTTTCCCTGACCAGCCTCTGCCTTTCTCAGAGTCAAGAAGTGTAACTCACAATGCATTCTCAGCATTTACTCCAGGCATGACACATAACTGATGCTCTTAAACATTATGCAAGAATAGTGCTGAGGATATATCTCTGATTTTCTTTCCTCAGGCAGGTGACTGAGAAGGACATATAATCAGTTGAGTGAATGGTCTGGGATGTAAGGTTTCTTTCTGGATTGTGGTGTAGACTGTGGACACGAATATTGAAGGAGCAACCATTGGTTCATTGATGGTGCTTACAACCAAATATCAGTGGGACCAGGGTTCTGAAAGAAATAGAAGCCAAGGCATTCTCATGTTGTACCTGCATGAAATCAAAACGAAATTGTCCATGTCAAAAAATCAATCAATTTTGCAGTTATATGAAGTAGATGGTTGCCTCATTAGTCTCCTCCCTGCACACAAGTAAGATATCTCTTGTGCTGTTGTGAAAATACCTGTTTGAGGACCTGGAGAACCAAAAACCCTACACTGTATGTAATCTGAAATGCCAGAAGGACCCGCAGACAGCTGTACTGGCCACCAGGTGGCACTAGCGCTGAGCTAATATGGGTTCTGACCTTCTGCCCATCTACCCAGAGAGGCCACCACATTTATCAACAGAGGCCAGTTATGGGTGGTAAAATAAAAACTGGAGCTGGAAACATGCTCTCATAATCCCACAGCAAACCTTTTATGTGATTGTAATTTTCATCATTAATAGCAGATTCATTCTGCACCAGAGGCCTAAATTAACACTGATTTAAGAACTAAAAATAGCCTAATGTTTGACTATGCTAAGCAAGGTCACCAGGGCTTTCAGAGAAATGACCTGAGCAATATCCCAGCAGGATTAATGTAAATAAAGCGTTTCTTTGATTAGCTTTGTTCTGTTTCCTTGGGCTTTCAGAATTACAGGTTTTCTGAGGATCACAGTTTAATTACATAATTTTACAACAACAACAATAATAATAATAATAATAATAATAATAATAATAATGTTCCAAGCAAACAAGAATGACAGCAACATTTTCTGAGCTAATATCAGCTATGAGAGTCAGCCTGGTTTAGGCAAAAGAATGGGTCTTGGAACTGCACCTGGGTTCAAATCATAGCTTAGCTCTCCCTACCTGCATATCTTGGGGCAAATTCTTTAATCTCTCAGAGCCTGTTTCTTTAGCTATTTAAGTAGGATAGTAAGGTAAATTTATGAGAGTTAAATGATGTGTTGCATCTGTACCTAGTATAGTGACTGGCATTTAGTAGGTGTGCAGTAAATGAAAACCCCTTCCCCTGTCTACTGAATAACAGGGTTTTACATTCGTAATTAAAGTGGATATGATGCCCTTTTGCAGCCTACCCACCCAGGATTTCAGGCCTTTGAAATTTCTCATCCACCATTCTATTTTGGTTTACAGGTTTTGGAACACAGCTAACTAGGGCAGAGAGCTGTGTGGGATGGAGGTTTTTGTTTCATGTACAGATAAGATCAATGCAGACCTCCGCAATTATGACCAGTACTGGCACCTCCTGTGCTGTCTTGAAAACAAGCTCTCTGCAGAGGCAGAAGAGGATCAGTGCAATTGCCAGCATTCCTCCACCTTAGAAATGTAGAATTGGATTTTGGGTTTGGTCTGGTTTCAGGTGGGCAAACAGAAGGACAAGATGTGGTTTTGAAACATGAGACCTCTTTTCAGATCTTCAGGAAATCAGAATATATCATGATTTCTCACTTTCACCTACACACACAGCCAGAAAGCTGAATGGAAGCCAGGTGCTGTGGGTCTGATGTGGGGCACAGGCAAACGCACTTGACCTGAAATCTGCAAATGAGAGTCGAGATCTGGCTCTGCTACTGTTGTATAATAAAGAATTTGTCTGGTCTTTGTTCTGGATTCCAGGAACAGAGCTTCTTGGAATCTCTTGAGTGATAGTAATGCCCGTTATTCATGAGCCTCTTGGCTTGCACCTGAGTTTGTGAAAATGTGATGGCTCAGGATGGTGGTTATCAGAAAGACCAAGCATGTGACTACAGGGTTGGAACTTTGAGTCTGGGGAAGGATGGAGGGCTGGAGATCGAGTTATCAACTATGCCTATGTGATGAAATCCTATTAAAAGCTCTGGACCCTGAAGTTCAGTCAGCTTCCTGGTTGATGAACACACCAATGTGCCAGCAAGATAACGTGCTCTGAATTCACCAAGAGAGAGCACAGAAACGCTGCATTTGGGACCCTCCCAGACCTCGCCTTATATGTCTCTTTATTTAGTTGTTCTTGATCCATATCTTTTAGAATAAAAGATGATTGTAAATACAGAATTTCCTTGAGTTTTCAAACTCATCTAACAAATTATCAAATCTGAGGGAAGTAATAGAAATCTCCCAAATTTGTAGGTAGTTGGTAGTTGGTAGGGAAGTAATAGAAATCTCCCAGATTTGTAGGTAGTTGGTCAGAAATGTGGGTGGCCAGGGGCCCCCATTTGCAGCTGACATCTAAGTAGGAGCAATCTTGTTGAGGGACAATGCCTTTAACTTGTGGAGTTTGCACTATCTCTGAGTGGTTAAGGCAGAATTGAACTGTAGTCCACCAGCTGGTATCAGAATATTTATAGATACTTGCTCTCTGGCAAGTCACTGCTCTCTGAGGTTTAGTTTCTTCATCTATAAAGTGAAGTTGGCTGTTATGACTTTTGTAAGCACTCACGATGAGATAGAATGGGTGAAAGTGCTTGATAGACAGCCTGGTGTTATATATGTCTGTTCCTGTTGCTGCTGATTCTCCTGATGACTTTAGGAAAGTCCAGCCTTCCTGGGTCGCAGTTTCAGAAAGATGGGCTCCTCTGTTCCTATACCTCATAGAATTTTTGTAGAGTCAAACTGAGACCATCATCAATGTGGGAAAACTTTGGAAAATACCATGTGATTTTCAAAATAAAGTTTCTACCTTTTTTTTCTAATTTCCAAATGTATCACACAAAACAAGTGAATTTGTTTTCACTGAATTTGTAGAATGTTTGGAATAGTCAGAGTTTAAAAGATAGGCCACAAAGTAATAAATGAAATTTGCTCCAGAAAGCACCAGGGACACCTCAAAGAGTGAGACAGCCATCCTCCTGAGGAACAGAAACTAAAGGACAGTGGGAGGTTTTAGTGACTGCTATATACAGAGTACAATAGACACTGAGATGCCACATCAGGAGAAAACAAACCGGTTTTAATGTAAGCCCCAGGAGGGGAAGACAGTTAAAAAATTACAGGTGTTGACTTACTGTGGATTTATTTTTCACATAAGAGCTAATGACTCTTTCCAATAACTCTGAGTAGGCCACCTAGTAGGTAGATAAGAATCTAATTCAGCTCTAAAATTAGATGGGTTGTAGAGAGTTCTATGAGATTTTTCAAAATGATAAGACTCTTATGAATAAAATCTTCCCTCCTCATTTCAATTTAATTCCTCTAATAAGGCAGGATGGAGGTCAGGAAGTACCTCTTTCTTTATTTCAATACGAAAAAGCAGAATTGAAACAGGATTTGTGTCTAAGTTTTGTGCTGGGACCTCAGCATGTGCAAAGTGAAGATCCTCTTCTATCCCACACCAACCTGCTCTTCCTCTTGTGCAAACTTGGATAAATTCCCAGTCTTAGTGGGATCTTAATGGAACCATTACTCATGCTGTTACCCTAAAAAGAAACCTGGTGGTCACCCTCTTCCTTACCCTCTACTTCCAGTTAACAAATTCTACTCATTCTGCTTCTTAAAGATATTTGTCATATCTTTTTCTCTTCTTTCACCCTTTGATTTTTGGGTCCAGGCAGGCCTGAGTCAGTGGGTGAGCCTCCAGCTAGACACAGAGTTGTTCAGGAAATTGTAGGGCTGAGACCCGAGCTTCGAGAAGCAGGTTGGAGAATGGAGAGTGGGGGAGATCAGTGACTTTAGCTTGGAGGGGTGAAGAAAGCAAAACCTATCGATGTCCATGTTTCCTTGACTAACATGTCTTGGTAAAGTGGGATGCTATCATGAATTCTTACCTCGGATTTTGTACCAGTTTTATTCAGAATAGTTTAGCCTTTCCTTTACATCAAATTATCCCTAAATCCACTTCAAAGAATGTCACTACCCCTAGATTTTTGGCCTGAAGACATCAAAGGATAGATTAGGACTTACTGGGTGAAGGGTGTGGGTGTATGTGGAGAAGAGATAGGAGCCAGGAGAAAACTAGAGCCCAAGGCCTGTTGTTGCCATGACAACTGAGGGAACTCAGGTTCCATCCATTTGAAATCTCCTGACTCTTGGAATGAAAGGTAGTTAATTTAAGGGTTTAACCCACCATCTTTGTAATTACAGTGATTATCTGAGCTACTTGCTAGAGAGTCAAAATGAGGTCTCAGAGGAGGTATATCTTTGAAATATTCATGAGTATGAATGAGAGGATAGGAATAAGCTGAGGCTGTGAGAGCCTTTGGAAAGAACCAGAAGACAAAAGGACGTGATAGTAGGGGAGAGGAAGAGAGCAGGATACAGATCACTGGACCAAGATTCCAGTTGATCCCAACCATGGAGATATTCACTTGTGCCCTCAAGAGTTCCACAAACTTGTTTTGAGCATCTAAAAGATGTCTTGCCCGGGCGCTGGTGACACGAAAATAAAATGACCTCTGTCCTTAAAGTATTGTTTGAAGGAGAAGTCAAATATGAAAAAGGCCTGAGGATCTAGATAGAAGAGACAAGAACTATCAATAGTTAAGTTCCCATATTTGAGAACAGTTAGGTTCCCACTGCTTGGTGCTTTCCTTATATAGTTACTTATTTAATCCTCATAACGTCTTAGTGAAACAATGATCATATCCCCATTTTACAGATGAAGAAATTGATCATGAGAAGTTCAATTTGAGCAAGGCACATGACATTTCAGTGGCAGAGATAGGAATCAAACAGGGATCTTCATTTTCAAAACCTCGTGTTCCCTTCACTATACCATTATCCTTCCGATTTATTAAACATTCTGACTCAGCTTAATCTCATCTTCCCAGAAGGCTCTGCCCATACTCTTGGTCTTTATCTTCTCCCTTTTATTCCTAGGCACACTTCACATGTTGTCATCACTTTCCCTTTCCATGCACAAGCAATGCAAATTTGTTAGCTGGAAAGAGACCAAAACCATTCTCTAAGTAAAGTTATTGTTTTCCTGCACAAAGATTTAGAATGAGGAAAAGATACCCAAGGGAGACATTATTATGTAAAGAATGAAAGTGATTGAAGAATAAACCAGCCTTCTTCTGTTGGATGAGCCCTCCATTCTGAAAGAAAACCAATCTGCCATCTGCCCTATGTTTGGAAACTGAGCTACTTGCCATAACCTAAATAGAAGCTCTTCGGAAACCCTGCAGCTCTTCCTGCCCACAAGAAATGCAGTCAAGAAAGGTAATGCAATTGAGAGAGTGTGTGTTGAATGCTGGGATGTTGAAAGAGACTGAGCAAGGATGGCACAGAATGCAGAAGACTGCAGAGTGAAGAAAAAGGAAACATGAGCCAGGGATGAGATAGGGAAGGAAAGAAAGAGCAAAAAGGAGAATGGAAGGGAGGAAGAAAAGAAAGAAGAGAGGAAAAGATGGAGGGAGGATGTTGGGGAGAACGGAAGGGAAGGTATTTTAAAACCCAAAGCAAGGAACTGAGTGGTTCCCTTTTATTTATTTATTTTATTTTTTTGATATGAGCCAACTTCTTCTAGAGGTCTAGAAAGAGAAGGTAATACCACCATGTTAAATTAATCTTCAAGTTAATTGTTTGGGGACAGTAGGACCCATTGCCTTTCTCAAAGAATTTACTAACAATACCACAGGACAAACTATTTCTGCTTTGATTTTTTTTTTTTTACTTTTAAAAAATCACATGTTCTACTATGTCATTCTGATCACCAGTCTCTTAAAATACACTCTAAAAATCTGTGTTTGCCAAATCGCTGAGCTTATGTGGTGTTCCACACTTTAAGATAGATTTATTCGTAAATTGAGGATCTCTCCCATGGGGGCTAAAGCAGGAGAGGGACAATCTGTCTGCTCAAGTGAGAGTCCACTGTGAGCAGAACTTGTCCTGGAAGCTGGAGGGAAATACAAGGAAAGAGCAAGCACAAGCTCAAGGGACTTCCAGTGCCAGCATGAGAGCTGTGACAGACCACTAGTGACTTGGGCATTCAGGTGGCAGTGGCACACAGGGAAGATAACAGATCTGGAGGAGGTAGGGTAAATAATGAATCCCATTTTAGACAAGTTGAGTTTAGGTGATCACTAAACGAAGTGGGGGTGTTCAGTAGGTGGTCAGATAAATAGATCTGGAACTCAAGAGGGAAATTTGGTTGGAGATGAAAACTGAAGCCACAGGAATGAATTGTCTGTAGAATGAGAAAAGAAGACAGCTTGGGAAACAGTCATGTCTATTTGAACGAATAACTGAATATATGAATATATATATGAGTATATAAAGGGAAGTGTTATGAGTTAAAGCTACAACAATGAGACAAGTTGGTGCAAGGTTGCAACAGCTCAGGCATCAATGTGACAAGGCTTCAGGCTCCCCTCTCCACTCTAGGTATTTTCTGAACAATTTCGAGCTTGTCAATGTCCTGCAAAATACACTGCCCAGAAGTGAATACGATTTGAGTGGCCTAGAGAGGAATACAACATTCCCTCTCTCATTCTAGATGTTTATACTCCCACTGGTGTAGCTCAAACTTATATTAAGCTTTCTAGCTACCAAATCACACTGATGACTCACAGCGGATTTACTGCCTACATTAGTTTTCTAGAACTGCCATAATAAAGCACACAAATTGGGTAGTTTAAAACAACAGATATTTATTCCCTCACAGTTCTTCAGGCTTGAAGTCCAAAATCAAGGCAGGGCCATGCTCTCTCAAACTGGTAGAGGAGAATTCTTCCTTGCCTCTCCCTAGCTTAAGGTGGTAGCCATCAACCCTTGGCATTCCTTGGCTTGCAGCTGCCTCACTCCAACCTCTGTCTCTGTCATCATAAGATGCTCTCCCTCTGTATCTGTGTCCAAACTTTCCCCTTCTTCTAAGGACACCAGTCTTATTGGATTAGGTCCCACCCTAATGACCTCAGCTTAACCTGACTACCTCTGCAAAGACCCTTTTACCAAGTAAGGTCACATTCACAGGTATGGGGGGTCAAAACCTGATCATATCTTTTGGGAAACATAATTCAAACTACAACAATACAAGATTAAAATTCCAAGTCTTTATCATGCCTGCTGCTACATTCTCCCTAAGCCTCAATCATGCAACTACAAGTCTCAACTTCCCTTGAGTACAGAGAAAGTAGCACCACATAAAAAGACACTGCTGAAAATAAATGAATGAGACTACATCAAACTAAAAAGCTTCTATCTGCTACCCTGGGCCTCTGGCCTACTTGTGGCCCGAACCCAGACTGTGTACTGGCACCTGAGGAATAGACATGCGCTAACACCTACAATAAGGGCCTAATATCCAAAATATACAAAGAACTTATACAACTAAATGACAACTAAAGAACAAATGATGCAATAGAAAAATAGGCTGAGGACCTCAACAGACACTTCTCCCTAGAGGACATGCAAAAGGCCTACAAACATATGAAAAGATGCTCAACATCGCTAGCTATTAAGGAAATGCAAATCAAAACCACAATGAGATACCATCTCACACCAGTTAGAATAGCTATAATCAACAGGGCAAGTAATAACAAATGTTGGAGAGGATGCAGAGGAAAAGGAACCCTCATACACTGCTGGTGGGACTGCAAATTGGTACAGCCACCATAGAAAACAGTATGGAAGTTCTTCAAAAACCAAGAATTGATCCAGCAATCCCTCTACTGGGTATTTACCCCAAAGACTTGAAAACCCATGTCCAAAAAGATATTTGCACACCAATGTTCATAGCAGCATTATTCACAGTGGCCAGGACATGGAAGCAACTGAAGTGTCCTACAACAGACGATTGGCTAAAGAAGCTGTGGTACATATATACAATGAAATATTACTCAACCATAAGAAGAGATGAAATATTGCCATTTGTGACAACGTGGATGAACCTTGAGATAATCATGCTAAGCGAAAGAAGCCAGACAGAAAAAGTTGAAAATTACATGATATCACTTATATGTGGGATAAAAACATAAAAGCAACAAATGAACAGTACAAACAAACAGAGACTCATGGACCTGGACTATAGACTAGTGGTTACCAGAGGGTAGAGAGGAAGGAGACGGGGGAGGTAGACAGGTTAAAGGGGGTCAAATATGTGGTGACAGAAAGAAATCTAACTATGGAAGGTGAACACAGTGTAAACATATATATGCCTTACTGTTAAAGTGTACAGCTGAAACTTACTGGATTTCGTTAACCAATGTCACCATAAAAATTAATAAATTAATTAATTAATTTAAAAAACATATATGCTCTAAAAAAAAAAAGACACTGATGGAAATGTGAATGCCCCAGTGTTTTATAACCTAGGAACTAGAGGAAATGTGACTCTTTTACATTCATTTCTCAGGTTTCTAGTTTTCTGCCCTGTCTCTCTCAATCTCTGTCTTGGTTGGTTTCTCCCTCTGCACCTCTCTGCCTCTCCTCTACCCCATCTTTTCTCTTTCACACACATGCTCATGTGAGTGCATGCTCATACACACTCACATGCACCATACTGCCTGAATAATCACAGATACCAATAAAACGTCGTGAGGATGTCAAACAAAGGAAACCCTGAGACGCAGACAACTATCAGTGTTTGAGTTTCCAATTCAAAGAAAGCTCTGGAAACTGGTGTTGAAAAGTGCTGCTGCCAGATGTGGTGACTACATTGATCTTTTTATTTTCAAAAGAGTAATAGAGCTTTTTGGAGAAAAAGGCTTCTAAAAACTGGAACAAGCCTTCAGTGGTTCCACAGTATTAGATTCATTATTTTCTAAAGCTCTGGTTTGTGCCTGCACACAAGTAGGTTTTTTAAGTCAAAATATTGTTCTATTTTTTGTCCTTTGTTTTGTTGAAATGAGGATGTCAACGAGGTGATGAGATCTTTTCAGCCATTTGATCCATTGAACAAATAAATTCAACATTGAACGCTCCCTAAATTTATTCAGAACACAAGTTCTTGCTATGAAAAATTTGCTATAAATAAAGTTATTCTTCTATATCTGTGGCTTCCATATCTGTGGATTCAACCAACCTCAGATGGAAAACAGTACCCGGATCCACAGTTGAGAATCCACCGATGCAGAGATCTGACTGTGTGCACTGTTCTATGCCATTTTATATAAGGGACTTGAGCATCTATGGATTTTGGTATCCAAGGGGGGTCCTGTAACCAATGATCCATGGATACTGAGGGACAACCGTACATTCAAAAAGTTAGTACTTTAGTAAGACTCCTCCCAAAGCAAAAATAATGTTGAAAGGCAAATATCTCTGATTCCTCTTTTCCTCCCTGAATCCGATTCAGTTGCAAGTCCCATGAGCTCTTCTTCCACAGTGTGTCTGGAGCTCATCAAGTCCTCCCCACCCTGACTACTCACATCCACATCCAAGCCATCATCACATCTTATGTGGAGTTACGAAATCTTCACTGGTTTTCCTGCCCTGCTCCCCGCTCTCGTTCTCTTACAGACCATTTGCCAGGGAGCAGCTAGAATGACCTTTTAATAATGTAAATGAGATCATGTTACACCCATAAAATTTTTTCATTGTTTCCAGTCATAACTAGGATAACCAAATTTACCATGGCCTCAGAACCCCTCTGGCCCTCTTGTTCTCTCTGCTTCAGCTTTAGCAGCCTTCATTTAGACTCTCAGGTATGGCGAGCCTACGCTTATGAGAGCGTTTGCACTTTCTATTCCTTCTGCACCAAAAGATTTTTCTCAGCTTGACATGATTCTGGCTTCTTCTTATTATTAGTCTCCAGATTAAATGTCACCTACCCACAACAGCCTTTCCTTACACCCCCTACTAAAGTAACAACCTCTCCCATCAGCTTGTTTTGTTTTTTTTTAAAACACTTGCCAAAATCTAAAACTATTTTCTTGCTTTCATGTTTCTCTTTCCTCCACAAAAGCAGAAACCCCCTCTATCCTTCGAAATCACTGAATCCCCAGAATCTAGAACAGCACCTGACACCTCATAAGTGCTGAATGTTTGTTGAGTGAGTGAATAAAAAAATATATTTTAACTTTATGGCAGATGTAGGATTAATAACTCTTATATGTAAGAGTCTTTATTAATCAGCAAAATAAATATGAGCAAGTCCACAGAAAGCTGAATACACTCTCAGCCAGGGTCTAAGGAAACATGCTCAGCCCAGATAATTCTTAGACACTGCCTTTTTCTTACTCTGCTGTTGAAAATGAAAAAAGATGTTAAGAATTTGAGCCTACAGATGGAATTGATAATAAAGAAAAAGTCAAAAATAGTCAGGGAATATGGTGGTCAGGGCTTAACTATGACCAGGCTTGGACGTGGTTCCATAGTGTAGCGGTAAGTACATCTGCTTTACACACAGAAGGTCCTGGGGTGGCACCCCAGTAGAGCCACGGTCCATGGTCTACGGTCATGGCAACCTGAACAAGCTTGATGTCTGATCTCCGAAGCTAAGCAGGATTGGGCGTGGTTAGTACTTGGACGGGAGACCACCTAGGAGGTCCAGGTGCTGTACGTATAAAAAAAATAAATAAATAAAAATAACCAGGCTGAACAACCCAAGGAGAGGGGTTGTCTCATTT
This sequence comes from Pteropus alecto, assembly GCF_000325575.1. NCBI lineage: Eukaryota > Metazoa > Chordata > Mammalia > Chiroptera > Pteropodidae > Pteropus > Pteropus alecto. The sequence continues at coordinate 2,598,202 of NW_006492031.1, read as the reverse complement.
AGTGATAACTACAGCTATCACCAATGAGAAAAGGACCAAATAAGTGTCATTTGCTTCCATCATTGTTTAATCTCCCTTCCCCTCCCCTCTCTCTCTGTTTTCTTGTTCCTGAAAGAAATGAAAAGTATTATAGTAGAACCAGGAAAACGAAAGTGAGGAAGCAGAGATGTCAGAGAGGAGGATGTATGATACACAACAAAATATCTGTTTGGTTTGTGATAGGACTGTGGATGTAACTTTATTTTTTTAAAATAAACATATTACCTGTACAACTTAAACAATGTTTTAAATATTTCTATTTTAAAATTTGAATTTGAAAATTTATATTGAAAAGTATCGTGAAGTGTGGCATATGTGCCTGCAGCATCCCACTGTTGTGCCCAATGTGATATATCTCTGTCAATGAATGCCTGATACACACCGCAGCAATTGTGTCATCCTGGTAACAACATTTGTATTTCCCAAGATCAGCATGGATTTGATGAAAAGTCAAATGGCCATACAAGCTCAGGGCAGGAGAAAGGAGAAAGAATAGAAAGGCAAGTCTTAGACATTTTGCTAAAGATCCTGAGGAAGTTTAAGGTAAGCAAATAACAGACTCCTGCTCCCAACAGGATCCAATAAGACTGGTTGCCCACAAGGGGGCAGAATACAACAAATTGTGAGCTTGGCCCAGAATGAATTGTGGTGGTACTTAGAGTAGCTATAAGTCATTGATTAGTTTATGTATCTGTTTTGCTATCCTTTTGACCCCAAGCACTGAAAGGTCAGAACTGGGTGCCCATTTTCGGAAGTTACTTCTCATATAATGCTAATAGTTTAATGTCAACCCTTTGATGACCTCCCTGCCCATCACACACAAAACTTAAAGTCTTGTTTCAGAGCCACAGGAAGGTGGTGAGATGACCTAGATTTAAAAATCATCTGAATAGAAGGGTAGCTTCCTGTCCTAGTTACATTTTAACCCTACCATCCTGCTTCCAAAAGAAAAAAGAATCCCCATTTGAAGGCACCAGAGCTGTGATTTTTGAGGCCAGATTCAGGACCACCTCAAATCCTCAGATCTAAATAGACCACAGTAATTAAATTCCATCTACTCCTAAATCTCTGGTACCCAAAACTTAGCTTGACAAAGAAAAAGAACAAACAATGTGACCAGACACAGAAGACCAAATCTAAATAATTCAACGACCACATTCACGGTTTATTTCCTTTAACTGTATTTGTGAATTATGAAGATTAACGCCCCACCAGCATCTCACATGTACACTCATATGTGTGCACTCATATTTACCTTTTTCCTGATCGTAAACCCACCATGTGGGCCTTCATCTAGAATCAAGTTTTCAAACTTCAGTATGCATCAGAATTACCCGGAAGCTCACTAAAACACAGATTGTGGGCACCATCCCTGGAGTTTGGATGTTGATGCTTCTGGTTGGGGGAGCACACTTTGAGAATCACTGCTATGATTAAAAAGTACAGAAGAATGTGTCTCTCTGTATATAACAAATATCTACCAAATCAGAAAAAGAAACTAATGTTTACTGAGATTGCTGTATGCTAGATGCTTTATACTGATTACCTAATTTTATTTAATCTGTGCAGATTTCCAGAAAGTAGGTATTATCATCGCCACTTTCAAATTAGAAAACAGTCTCCGTGAGGTTTTTTGACCAAGGCCATCCATATAGCAAGTGTCAGAAACTGGATTTGACCTGGCTTCAAACTGTGTGCTGAATATTCTATCTCCCATGTGAAAAGCAGATAAACTAAAATGAATAAAAGTATAAAGATAAGCACTTTTTTTAAAAAGCAAGCAGTGTAGGCATCCTTGTAGTCATCATCAGTGTCAGAAGTGGATATGAGGTTGCCCCAGTGCCCCATGAAATACACGGCTCTTGGGAGAGAGGGTCACGCTTGGTAGAGAGCACACAGACATTTAAGATGAAGTAGCTACTAGAGATCAAACTGCCTCATAGAATAAAACACTATACATTATTCAGAATAGAAAGTACTTTCTATTTTTGCATTCTCAGGAAAAGTGGTATTTATATTAAAGTGTGTTGAGGATGTTTGTTAAAAAGCTTTTACAGATTAGAAATCCCCAAGCTGGAGGCCTGATGAATTTAAAAAGTGGAAAAAACAAAATGTGTTGAAATGCTTAAATGCCCGAGAAACTGATTAACACCCCTCACAGCTTTTAGGTTTCTGCCTCAGAATGAAAGTATTTGCTCCCTTAAGCACTCTTTCTGTTTTATTATGCAAACAGCATTTTGATTCTGAGGGGGGGTGTGTGTGTGTGTGTGTGTGTGTGTGTGTGTGTGTGTGTGTGTAACAAATTGATGTATACTCGCTGTCCCTGAAAACACTGCAAAGCTTCCCACCTAAAACCCAATGACACTGACTGTACCGTTTGTTTAATATTTGGCATATGTTGCCTTGAGATAGTATTTACTTTGGTGTGTCTGTTTCATGGCTTGTCAGAATTCCTAAGAGTAGGATTTGTGTACTATTTGTCTTCATTTCTTTAGTACTCAGTGCAGGCTGAGTACACAGTGGATCTTCAATATATCTAGCTAATTTTGACTAGGGCTTTCATTAAAGATCAAGTCTTGTTTAAAGTGAGCTATACTTAAGTCCATCTAAGATAATCTTGAATGTACAGAGTCACGTCAGAATCTTTTGGAGTGACAAAATTATAGTTAAGAATTAAGTCACTAGTAGATTTTTTTTTTTTAAATTTCTGCTTTGATCTTTATTTCCTTCTTTCTACTCACTTTGGGCTTTTTTTTTCCTAGTACGTTTAGGTGTAAGCTTACATTGCTTATTGAAATTTTTCTCGTTTTTTGAGATGGGCCTATATTGTATGAATGTTCCTCTTATGACTGCTCTTGCTATGTCCCATAGATTTTGGGTCATTGTGTTTTCATTTTCAATCTCATTTTCATTTTCATTCTCAATCCGTTGTGATTTTGCTTCCCAGCAATTGCTGTCAGTTTGGCTCAAATAAACTCATGAAACTTTTTAAAAATGGTGCTATTAAAACATTTTTTTTGCCTCAAGGTATCTTTTCATTTCTTCCTTGATCCTATTGTTAACCTATTCATTGTTTAGTAGCATGTTATTTAGCCTCCATGTGTTTGTGTATTTTTCAGTATTTTTTTCTTGTTAATTGATTTCTAGTTTTATATTATTGTGGTCAGAGAAGATTTTTTTTTCTGTAGCTAAAAATGTTTATTTAAAGGGACAACTTATAATAATATCTTTAAGGCACATAAAAAAGTTTTGGCATTAAATTGCAAGAAAAAATATGAATTATTCCAGTGAGTTTAGAATCTATTTTATTAGTCCAAATAGTGTTTAAAAATGTTTTAATAGCACCATTTTTAAAAAGTTTCATGAGTTTATTTGAGCCAAACTGACAGCAATTACTGGGAAGCAAAATCACAACAGATTGAGAAAATGCTCCAGAGAATGGCAGTTTTGCAGCTTATTTTATACAAATTAGAATCAAAGGAGGAAGTGTAAGGAAAGTTGCATGAAATCCATTGTGGTAGATTAAAGGGGCAGGAGAAAACAAAGCGAAGAACTCTCTGAGATTGGATAAAAAAGTAAAACAAAAAGACACATACTTCTTTTACATTGTTGGGTACATGACAGTTAATAATTAGCATTTACAGCACATAGCGATGGTATGCGAGAACAAGATAACAACGAGAGGTTCTGTGTTTCATGTTCTGGTGCAAGGTTGTATATTGAGGGGTCCAGAAAAAAGGGATTAAGCTGACATTCCACAGATATGTTATCTTAGATGCAAAAAGACAATAGACAGGCTCACTTAAGGTAAAGATTGACCTTTGCAAGGAAGATGCAGGCCCATTATGCGACTACTCCCCGTGATTCGTTTTTAGTTAGAAATTATTAGGTTCAGACCATCCCATGTGGTTACTTGCAGTCTCTGAATTTGAGGGGCCCACCATGCTGGCCTCCCCTGAGCTTGTCAGGTTTAGTATGTGGCCCCTTTTTCATCCACACTTCTCTGATTTGATCATAAATCAATCTGAAGGATGCGTTAATGACCAACCTCTTGGTTGGGTAATGTGGTTCTATGATGCCAGGAAGGCTCATTCCTAAGAAGTCTGAGGGTTGTCATTTGCCATCCTGAAATGGCAAACCATTGGTGAAATGGCAAGACCGCAACTTTGGATGGAAGTCAAGGCTGAATTTTTCTCAAAAGGGAAAGGCAGGTAAATAGGAGGCAGTCAGGCCTATGGGCCTTATTGAAATTGTTTTGTGGACTAACATGTGGTCTCTTTTGGAAATTTTTCCATGTGCACATGAGAAGAATGTATATTCTGCTGCTTTGGGGTGAAATGCTCTAAAAAATATCAATTAAATACATCTGGTCTAATTGTCATTTAAGGCCACTGTTTCCTTGTTGATTTACTGTCTGGAGGATCTATTCATTGATGTCAATGTGGTATTAAAATTCCCTATTATGACTGTATCAATCTCTCCTTTTATGTTGGTCAATATTTGCTTTATATAGTTAGATGCTCCTGTGTTGAGTATATAAATATTTATTAGAGTTATGTCTTCTTGTTGAATTGATCCTTTTATCATTATGTAATGTTCTTCTTTGTCTCTTATTATAGCCTTTGTTTAAAGTTTATTTTATCTGACATAAGTATTTCTACCCCGGCTTTTAAAAAAATTTCCATTTGCATGAAATACTTTATTCCATTCCTTTACTTTCAGTCTCTGTGTGTCTTTCCATCTGAAGTGAGTTGCTTGTATGTATGTATGGGTCTTGTTTTTTTATCCAGGTAGCTACTCTACCTCTTTTGATTGGAGCATTTAATCCATTTATATTTAAAGTGATTATCGTTAGGTATATAATTATCGTCATCTTATTATTCATATTTATGTTCCCCCTCTCTTTTTCTTATTAAAAATGTCCCTTTAACATTTCTTGTAATACGGCCTTCTTTAGCTTTTTCTTGTCTGGGAAGCTCTTTATGTCACCTTCAATTTTAATGGTTAGCTTTGCTGGGTAAAGTACTTTGAATATTTCATGCCAATTCCTTTTTGCCTGCGAAGTTTCTATTGAGAAATTAGCTGACAGTCTTACAAGAGCTCCCTTGTAAGTAACTAGCTGCTTTTCTCTTGCTGCTTTTAGAATTCTCTCTTTGTGTTTAACCTTTGGCATTTTAATTACGATGTGTCTTGTTGTGGGCCTGCTCAGGTTCATCTTATTTGAGATTCTTTAAACGTCCTGGACTGTGTGTCTATTTTTTTTCCCCCAGATTAGGAAAGTTTTCGGTCGTTATTTCTTCAAATAGGTTTTCAATTCCTTGCTCTCTTTCTTCTCCTTCTGAACCCCTAGGATGCGAATGTTGTTATGCTTGGTGTTGTCCCAGAGTATCCTTAAACTACCCTCCTTTTCTTTGGTTTCTCTTTCTCTTTGCTTTTTCCGATTCTTTTTCTTTTTTCAATTGGGTATCTTCTGCTATCTTGTCTCCTAAACTGCTAATTTGATCCTCTGCTTCATCTGATCTGCTGTTGATTCTTTCTAGTGTATTTTTCATTTCAGTTATTGTATTTTTTTTTTATTTCTGACTTTTTTTATGGTTTCTATGTTCTTTTTTATGCTTTACTGTCTCTTTGTTAAAGTTCTTACTAAGTTCTTTGAGCATTCTTATAACCAGTGTTTTAAACTCTGTATCTGGTAGATTGCTTGCCTCCATTTCATTTAGTTCTTTTTGTGGAGTTTTCTCCTATTCTTTCATTTGGGACATATATCTTCGTTTCCTCATTTTGGCTGCCTCTCTGTATTTGTTTATATGTATTAGGTAGACCTGCTATTTCTCCCAGTCTTGGCCAGGTGGGCTTATGTTGTAGGTGTTCTGTAGGGCCCAATAGTGCAGTCTCCCTGATCACCTGAGTTGGGTGTTCCAGGAGTGTCCCTTGTGTGGTTTGTGTGTGCTCTCCTATTGTAGATGCAGTTTGATTGCTGTTGGCACATCAGTGGGTGGAACTGACCCTCAGACTGACTGGCTGTGAGGATTAGCCATGACCACAGTGTACCAGCTGTTGTGCCAGGGCTGACACCACAGAGTGGGGTTCACTCTGGCCCCTACTGAAACTATCCTTTGAGTGTGTCACTTGTGGGGCTAGTCAGGTAGTGCTCTGTTGTGGCTTGAGGCTGGCCTCCATCAGCATTGGTTCTGGGGCCCGAAGATCAGCTGCCGCCTGTGACTGGCCTGGGGCTACTTAGTAGGAGCTACAAAGCTATTCATGATTGGTTGCTGCCTGTGCTGGACCTGCAGGCACATGGGAGAGGCCGCACTGCTAATTGAGGCTAGCTGTCACAAGTATTGGGCCTGGAACCTCTCAGTAAAATGCCCAGGGCACCCTGAGGTCTGCCACTACCTGCCAGCAGCCAGTAAGGCTCAGCTTCTAAAAGAGCCTTGGGAAGTATGCTAGTTGGGTGAAGCAGGGTCTCAAGGAGTCACCAAGATGGAGTGAGTAGTGTTTATCAGGTTAATGCAAATTCAGATTTGGCATCAGTGCTGAGCCTGTGTCCACTCAGCAAAAGGCATAGAGTACATTTGATGCCAACTGCTGTCTGCCTGGAGCCCACAGACTCCTGAAAGTTCTCCAAGAAATATTGTAATACAGGCCAGCCACCCACTGCTGAAAAAGACTTTGGCAGTGTACTAGTTGAATAGGGTGGGGTCCCAGGAAGTCACCAAGGTGGAACAAGTGGAGTTCACCAGGCCAATGCAGATTCATATTTGGCTATGTTTGGGAAGGATTCAACACAAGAAAGATGGAGCTTGCCTACCAGCTGCAGAAGAAGAGGGATCAACATAGGAACAGTGGTAATTGTCCCTCTAGCCCTCACCCTGAAGCCACTCGACTCGGTCACTCCCTGTGTGTCTCTGGCACCTCTAAAGCCACTGTCCTTCTGCCGTCCCTTTGCTGGAGCCTATGAGTGAGTGAGCCTGTGCACAGGCCCTGTAAGAAGATGCCTGGGTTTCCAGTAGCCCTCTGTCTCAACTAGATGGATGAAATCCCCACTGATTTTCACATTTGGGTATTGTGGGGGCTCCTCTCTCCAGCACTGGTGCCCTGAGCTGGGATACCTGGTATGGGGCTGGGACCCCTCTCTCCTCAGAGGGGAACTCTGCAGCCAAGATATTCCTCCCGATTCACAACCACCACATATGAGTATGGGGCCAGCCCCATTTAATATCTCTGCCCCTCTTACCAGTCTCAGCATGGCTTCTGTTCAGCTAGACTTTGGATGGTTCTCCAGGTTGACTGTACTATAATTTAGTTGTAACTTTAAAGTGATCACGGGAGGAGGCAAACAGTGTTTACCTAATTGCCATCTCGACTAGCACTCTCTATAGACTTTGCAAATGGATTCATCTGTTGTTCTCCAATAGGTTAATAACCCTGCTTCTTTCAAAGTCGATGCTAAATGTCATACAACAAAATTGCAATTGGTAGACTAAATAAGTAGACTAAATTGCTTTTAGTCTACTTATATTTATTTCTTAGGTTAAGAAGGCTTGGCCTTCTACAAAGAGGACCAAGCTGAGAATCACAGGAGCTTCTTGGCAGTAGAATGATCTGAAACAGCTTTAGCCAACTGGGTATAAAGAGTCTTCTGACAACTCTGCTATCTTCAGATTAAATAGCAGTTTTTCAACACAGACCTCAACTCAAATGTGCCTTCTGATTATAAGGCTATTTCTTCTACTTTGGCTCGATCTGTCATGCTGTTTGGGCCAATGGGCTACTTTTTTCTCACATGAACAAAGATAAAGTAAGATACTTTCCTCTGATCTATAAGTATAGTTTTTGGTTATTGTTTAGGATTGATAACAATAAATTAAAGTAGCAGAATGCATGTAATCGTAACATGCTTCTCTCATTCTTCTCTTTTACCACTCCCCACATATACATCAAAATAGCTTATTAGCCATACAATGCTGTTCAGGAAAACGATTACATTTGGTTGTTACTCTGGGAGCAACAGTAACATAGCATTTGCAAAGTATATCCCTCTACCAAACACCTTTCATCAACAACAGCTACATATAGAAAATATATTTAAGAGCTAATGAGCCAGAGAAAACTTCAGTTGTTAATCAGTACATTTGCATAAAATCAATTTCCAATTTGTCAAAATCAGACAATTACTATCATGCTGTTTCTAGAATGCAAAATAGTTGGATGATTCAGAGAGGAATTGTGCAGAATTGTTGGTTCTGGAGAGTGTTGGAGGGGTCCTCATGGATTTTCAGTATTTTTAATTTAGTATTTTAGGTTGAGATGATTTTACACTTATATTTCAGTATTTCAAGATTTTCTTATTTTAGAAGTCTTCCTTTATATAAATATTTCTCAAATCATTGGAGACAAAACCCTAACTCACATGATTATAATGAGTAGAGTCTGAGACTTAGTGCTCTCTTGCCACCCACTACTTCCGGTGCATCTGTATATGTACTTTCCAAAATAGGAACCTCCAAAATCTGCTAAAAAATCATAAATGCTGTCCTCTACATCCCAGCCTACTGCTTAAAGCCCAACACTTCTTCAGACATCTAAGCTGTCCAACTGATGACTTAAGAGGGAACCTAATTCTCCTACTGCAGGTCCCATCACTACTATTATGTTCCAATTAGACTATTCTGTCCTCTGTCCCACATACTTATTTTGATCACGTTTAATAGTTACTATAAAGCTAACAAACAATTATATGTCACTTATTTTGCATCAGACACTATAGCAGATACTTTCATACTTTGTCCATTTAATCCTCATGATGACACATGATATTTTTCAAATAAGAAATGAGACTCAGAAACTTGTGACATAATAGTTAAGTGTTAGATTTTCTATGTCTCTAAAACTTTAAGCTTTTTCATTGAATGGTGTCCCCACACTCTTGGTGTATCTTCTCTGTTCAATTTCACCTCTGACAATTCTACTGATGCTAAAGGCCCCAAACTAAATCTGCCTCCTCCTGAAACCTTCCCTTGCTCTTTAGATACATCACTCTCCTTGGAATTCATAGCACTAACTGACATTTAAGTACTATGCATATGGTCTTGAACAATTTATGCATTTCATATGAGTTTGTAGTATTTTTCCAACTAGATTGAAAGCACCTTAGAGCAAGAGTCATGAATTGCCAGTGGTGTTTACTCAGTGTATTGCACTGAGTAGGTGCTGAATAGTTATCTGTTAAGGAACATGACACTATTAGATGTGTGTTTAATACCGTTCTTGCTGCAGTCTGTCTCCTGCAATTGAACTAATACAGGAAAATATCCAGGTAGCTCAAGAGAAAGCTGACAAATATTTAACAAACAAAAGGAGTCATTCAGAGAGGATAAAAGAAAGAGTCAAGGCTTGGTAGTGCCTTAGAAACTTATACTTTCATTGATAATGATCATAAAGAATGAAAAGTAAAAAAGATCCATGATTGTAATCAAATGCTAAATGGAGATTAGGGCCAGAGCAATGTGACCATAAAATTGGCCAAGTCCTTTCAGGAAAGTGCCCACAATAAATTACTCTCTCTGAGAGCATCAATATCACTAGCCTACAAACACATATTTAGTACCTTCTCTGTATAAAACACTGCTTGGGCTGCAAAGTAGTATTAGAGTCTGCTTGAAAAGATTCTAAAATTTAATTGGCAAGAGAGAACATATATACATGAATACCTACAGAGGAGAGCTAAAAATATGTGCAAGCTAGTAGGTGGTCGGTGCTGGTGGAGCTCAGATGAGGGACAGACCCTGTGGGTGTGATGTTAGAAAGGCTTCACGGAGGAGATGAGACTAGAGTTGCACCTTGCAGTAAGCAGGACTTAAGTAAGGAATGGGTAATGGAAAGAAAATTCCAAGCACATGAGTTTAGAGCAGTGGTGGAGACCCATAAACATAGGAAATGGCCAGGTATGTAACATCCAGGCTCTGCTGCTTATATTATGACTTCATGTAACATCTACCTAGTTACATTACCTTTGACATCAGTGCACTGAGGCAAAACAAAACAAAACAAAACAACAAACAGTAGGAAAAAAATAAGTTTGTGGGTTACTAGTTTGTGACAACTGACAGGTAGGAGGAATCAAGGGATATGTGTCCAGCTTGGTGTTATAGAGAAAACAAGACTCACTGAAAACATGGCACTGGCCCTCAAAAAGCTAAATAGCTACTTTGAAAGCAAGACTGGCCCATATGGGAACGTTTAAATTACTTTTAAAATCTAGTACAATCAATGCTAAATTATATTATTCTGACTATATAACACAAAAGTATTTTAGAAATTAAAAATCAATATAAAAATATATATCAGTATGGACACAGGTGTTTAGCAGAGGTAACATTACAGTAAATTCCCTGAGATGGCCCATCAAAATGCAAATCCAACTTCAGTTTAGGCTGAGCTTGCCCTGATTTCTTCTTTCATCATGCACCAGGCACTGAGAATCTCTTGGAAGAGTTTCAGAAATATTCAATTCTAAACTGAAGCCTTTTTGAAGAACAATTTCAAGGCTAGAGAAGAACCATATGATCTGGCAGCTTGGAAAGTAGGAGAAGCTGGTGACGCCATTCTCTCTCTGGATTTCATTTCTACTGATATCCACCAAGTGAGAGACACCTAGACAATTTGCAGGATATTAAAAGTGATAGACACCTAGACAATTTGCAGGATATTAAAAGTGATAGACACAGTCTCCCTGTAGGGGAAAGGGGGTTGCGAATCACAGAACTGAGTCAGTGTATTATTCATGAGGCATCTTCTAATTTTTTACAGTTAAATAATCCACAGACCCATCCTAGGCAGAAGCAGCTGTTCTATGCTGCCATTTAAAATCTGTCTGAAAGTGTACATGTGTCTTATTTTCACAGTTCCTAAAATGTTACAGCAACACTGAATTCAGCTCCTGAGCTTGCTGAAAACTCCTCCCACACAGTTCTCTTCATCATCCCTGTGAGCTATAGGTATTCATCGGCCCAATCAACATCTCCACAATGACTCAGGAGTGCAGGGATAAGATGATAAGGCTTGTTTGCCCCTAGGAACACTGTGTCCCCCTGGCAGCAAGTTGACTTTCTCAACTCCAGCGACCTCTGGAGAAGGAAATAATAATCTCTTCCAATGGCTAAAGGGAATGCAAAACCAGTCATCAAAGTAAAATGAATTCAACCACTGAGAAATCAGTTGGCCAGTGTCATGTGTTGTTCTTTTTCTATGTGAAGAGAAGCATGGGAGTACAGTATCTACATGTAAGTAAAGAATTAATAAATGAATGAAATCATGGTTTTCTACAAACTAGGTGCTGGATTGAAATGGTGAAAGAGGCATCCATAATAACAAAAGCTACGATTATTAATGGTCGCTATGTGCCAGGCACTCTTCTAAGCACTTTTCCTGTATTACCTCATTTTGCCCTTACGAGCCTCTAAAGTACATGCTATTATTATTTCATCGTACAGAGAAATAGAGGGATTAATTAGCTTGCTTGACTTGACCTAATAAGAGGGAAAGGTAGGATTAGAACAAGGCATTCTCTCTTTAATACGGTGCTCTGCAGTCAGATTTACAAAAACATTTAGGACACATATAGAGAAAGGAAACTATATATTCATTCATGTACTTTAAGGGCAGGGATCACAAGATGGTTTTTGATCTAGTGGGTGCTGGCCAGTGGCTGTGCCTGTGATTGTGGCCCGGTATGAAGAATGCTCTGAGAGTTGTCAGCCCAGGATACAAATGGGAGGACAAAAGAAGGGTTAGATAAAGTTTCCTGGAAGAGGTACTGCTCCAATAAATTTTGAAGCATGAGTGTAAATTATAATTGGAGAAGAGTATAGTAGATTGATTGGAAAAATTCCCATAATTATTCACTCCTCCTGTATCTTGCTCCTTGCAATTGACTTTAAAGCTCTTCTCAAGAAAAGTTTGAGTCTATTTCTCCATGTCTTGACTCTTGTAAATTGATTTGGCCAATAGAATGTGGTGGAAGTGATGTTGTGTAAGGCTTGGCCTCAAGAGGCCTTACAAGAGGCCAATAGCCTCCAACCATCAGATATAAAAGCAAACCTCTACTAGACCTGCCAGGTCCCAACCAAATCATCAGTTGACTACAGAAACCTGAGTGAGCTCACTCAAGGTCAGCCAAGCCTGGCCCCATTTAGTGGAACTGCCCAGCTGACCTCTAGCCTCATGAGAAAAAGTCAAAGTTTATTGTTGTATGTCACTGAGGTTCTGTGGTTGGTCGTTACACAGCGGTATTATCACAATAGAGGTAGCAAGTCCTCTTTTATAAGACCAAAACCAATGGAGTATAAACTGCATTGTAATCCTACCACACATTGGTTGCTTTAGAAGAGTATAGAATTGTTCAATTGGTCCAGGACCGGGTTTTTCACACTTGACGTTATTGACATTTTAGGCTCAATCATTCTTGTGGAGGACTGTTCTGTATATTGTAGCATGTTTAGTAGCATCCATGACCTCTACTCACTAGATGTCAACAGTGCCTCCAGCTGTGACAACAAAAATGTCTCCAGACATTGCCAAATATCATTTAGGGGATAAAATTGCACCCAGTTGAGAAATGCTGGTCCAGAAATCAATGCAAAGAAGTTCAGTTACCAAATACCCAAAGTCTCCCTAATCCAGCAATCTTTTCTATAAGACAGTTCCAATCTGAGGCCCCATGTGAACACAAGTGCCTTTCATGAGAACATGTAATATTAGGGTGGCCAGAGCCAGGTGTAGCTTAAAAGAGAACTGCCACAGCTCATGTTAAAGCTTGCTCTAGGTGGGGCAGGTGCTGGTTCAGCACACTGTGTGCTGTTGAAATAATGAAGTTCAAAAGAAAAGAGAAACTAAAACGCAGGACAAAACCCAAGAATTACACAGGCCACCATGTAGATCAGATCACTTGTGTCCAAAGATTTCTTCCAACTTCCCTCTGACTTAAATTCTTGCCCTAGTGCTTTATTTTTCATTCTTAGACTGTTGTGAAAAAGAGCAATTCATCATCACATTCTCATACATACCTGAATATTCTACATGAGGGTTCCAATTGCAACTCTCCTTTTTTATCAGAGTTTCTTAATTTGGAGCCAAAAACAAAACAAAACAAAAAGCTGGTTAGCATTTCTCTTATTCCAAAGCTAAAGTTTAAATCAACATCTCTAATCATAGCTGCACTTCCCAGGAGCTAATTTTGACTCATGAGAGAATGCCAGATCCAGGTTAGAAGAACTTGTCTTAATACCACAGCTTAACACCAGAAGATGGAAGGCAGTGAAAGAAGGCTAAGCATTTGCTGACTTCTAACTCACCATTGACATGCATTTCATTGATAAACATACTTGAGACTTATATCCTTTGGGGCCTCAAACAAGTTATTTACCTTCTACAGGTTTCCATTTTTCTCTAATAAAAAATAATAATGGTAACATTTTACTTTTCTTGCCTTGCAGGAAAAACTAATAGATTAAACCACAGATAATATGTTTCACAAACCCATGAAACATAAAGAGAACATCTATTGAGAAAAAGAAAGGCAAATCAAAGTTGAAGCTATCTTGAATTCTAAATTTTCAGCATCTCGCAGGCAACTCTTCATTTTTATTTAGTTTCCCAGTGGAACTATGCCTAGACTTGCATTTTAGGAGTGCTTCAGAAAAAAAAAAAAAAAAAAGGTGAAGTCATAGATTTTTGGCATCTCAGTGTTGGATGCAGCTAGACTTTATGAAATTTAACTATTAATTCGCTCTCTCTGTAATTCAATTGTTATGTTTCCTGTGGAGCGGTGGGGGTGGGAGAGTTGTGGTAATGGTTCAGCTTTGTGAACACAAGAGCCTACTAGGGTGGAGAACAGAGAAGTTTCGAGAGTTCAGATGAAATTCCCCTAAGGTTGTTTTTTAGGAATTTGCCTTGAATCTAGATGTTAGATATGATGAATTAAACATAGGTTTCAAGAAGTATGGCTCTTTTGACAGAACAAGAAATGCAGATTGTCTCCATTGGCCAATGGCAAAGGATGCTCCAGAATGTACCATCAAAGGCGGCAAAGCATTATCTGCAAGGCCAGAGTGATAACCCCAAAGGGTGCTCTGTCCCTTCAGGTCTATCTAGGCCCAGCAGGTGCTACTCAAGAACACTTGACACCACGTCAGGTCCATGTCCATAGAGAAAGCTATGGATATTAGACTGGAAAAGAAGAGGTAAAGTTTAGGCCCTTGCCCCTATGATGCTCATTGTCCAAAAACCTGTTTCCTTGCCTCTGCAAGCCTAACAAATACATTGAGAAGAGAAACAATTTCCACGTATATTGTGACTTTCAGAATTCACAACACTTTTTCATAAATTATCTTGTTTGAATCTCAAAGCCCTATCGTGTACATACGAGAAAGATAAAAGACTTTTAAAATGAGGAAACTGAGGATGTCGAAGGCCTAGCCTGTGATCACAGGGCAAACATGCAGCAAATAAGGATTGGGACCCAGTTTTCTGACTCCAGACTTCAAGCTCTGTCACCCACATTTGCTTCTCTAAGCAAACCTGGAACATTCAAAAACATGACCTCTGGGTGATGTTTCCCTGACCCCAGCCACTGTAGCAACAATTCACTAAGAGTGAGTGGGGACTCACTATTATTCCCAAACCAGCCTTAAGGAACTTAGTGTTCATGGCAGTGATCTTCTCAGAAACTAAATGCAAACAGTTGAGGGAGCAATGTCCCTTTCACTGATGATGACATGAATTCTCAACTCCTTTTAGTCCCATCTGTTCCTCTGGATATTGATGAACGTATGGTAAATAATATTGATAACGATTAACAAATTCTGATGGATTAAATGTGGTAAATAATACTAATAACATTTCACAAATCCCGACTGGTTAAATGTGCCACTAGACAGGTTTGCTGAGTATACTTGGGGGTTGGACTCTGTTGAAGGCTCCCAGGAGAGGGACTGAGTAGAGCTAAAATCCAGCTTGCAGCTCCCCTCACCAAGCCTTGTTCCTGGCCTATAGCTGTGTTCACCCACAGAAAGTGAACTTATTTTTATAATTCTGCACATCGATTAATTCGTGCTTCCAAAAGGTATTATCTGCAGAGAGGGCAGCTTATTCCTAATTCAGACCGAGGTGCCCTGTGGGCTAGCAGCAGCGTGGTACTACACCTATGATACTACATTTACCAAAACTCTATGGGCTAGATATCATTATCAGCATCATTTTATAGGTGAAGTAAGCAAAGCTTAAAGAGATTAAATGATGTGACCAAGGCCTCACAGCTGGAGCCACTCTACTGAATCCCATGAGGATAACCATGTGCTCAGGCTGCTTTCCCAAGGATGTTCAGTCCACCTTTACCTATGGCATGTCACGACTGTTCCCACACAGACGAGTTGCCATTGTGAGTGAGCTTCAGAAATTTAATTCAGGGAAGCCACCTCAAGATAATCATCAGAAAAACAAAAACAAAACATCCTCCCCCCCCCCCCGCCAAAAATCTATTTAAATGCCTTATGCTTGTAGAACTGAGCCAAAATCCTCAGGCAACAACTTTTCGTAGGTCATAAGAGTTTAAGCTTTATCATTCCTATTTCCCAAGAGAACTAGGGAAACAAAATGTGCCAATTTTCAATGCAATGAGGAGTTTTGGCTTAAGAAGATTTTACTTAAAAAATCAAAAGACCCTGGAGAGCAAAAAGAAGACTGGCTTCTTGATCCTGAAGTGCTGATAAGGCCAGGAAAGTTTGACCCTTCCTTCCAGATCCTCCCATCCCCTCTCTCCCATCTCCTTGATTAAACATTCTTCCACCTCAGCTGTTGTCATGGTAACGGCTTTAGTCACGTGGCTGTCACTTTAGATCTGCTTATGGAGCTGCTTGTTATTCTCACTCCAAAGCATAATGACAGCTCATTTAGAATCAATCAAACATTTATAATAGAGAGAGAATCAAGGAGCATAGTCTCTTAATTGAAATTCTCTGGTTTCTTGGCAAGGACACTAGCAGGGGGGAAATAACTCACAGGTGGGGGCTGGGGAGGCCATATTGTGTGGGGGAAGGAGTCCATTCTTGGAAGTGGGATAGACAAAGGTTCAAAGCCCGATTTCCCTGCTTTCTTGCCATGTGTTCTAGGCAAGTAATGAAACCTGGCTGAGTCTTAATTTAAGAAGTTGTTGTGAGACTTAAAGATAATGAAAATAAAGCTTCGACCCCTAGGAAGGACTTAATAACTAGCAGCCATTATAAATGGGAGCATTGTAAAGATGGGCAGTAAAGTGAAACAAACAAAATCATGATTTAAGTCTGATAATAAGAAAATGGGATTATTTAGCCTAGCAGCTACTTTCCAGCAGAGTACTTTTGAGCGCCGAGATTGTGAGCAGTGTGAGGAGTAAATCAGGAAAAGCAGAACTATGGACAGCTATGAGGAAGAACTCATGAGGGTGAGCTTTGGTTTTCGTTTATTTTGTTTTGTTTTGTTACCAGAAATGTAACTAGGGGAATATCTTGCAAAATCTTCTCTATTATTCTTTCTCCAATTGTGATCTCATCTTTATGGCATAGGTAGTCCTGTTAAGAGCCCAACAAAAAGTATCCTGTAAAGTGCCTGGTATATACCAAGCCCTTGTTAAACAGTTGCTGAATAAATAAATGGATAAAAGGTAAATTAGTTAATAAACCTAATGAGATCACTAGGGCTTTAGGAAAAAGAAACTGATATTAACACCCAATATCTTCCTTCTGTGTCCTAGTTTCTTACATCTAAATATATTTAATATTCTTTCTGGCAAAGGTATTTGGGGGGAAAAAAAGTCAGAAATGTCCAGATGGATCTGACATGAGTGACAATCCCCAGAAGTGAAAAAAGCTCAAAACCGATGACTAGACCTGCTCCTTCCAGACTGAGCCAGTAGAGTCTCATCCAACATTTTTCCATTTGAATTGTTTACATCCAAAAAGTGAAACTGACTGCAGTTGTCTTCTAACCTCCCACAGTCCTCTCGGCCAGCTCAAGTGGCTGATTGAGGCAGTGCTGGGCAGTGCTGGGCAGTGCTGGGCAGTGCTGGGCATGGCCACTGTGAGCAGAACACATCCCTAACTATGATCTGCCTCACTTTTCTTTCTTTCTTTTTTTATTCTCCAGCATCTTCCTCTTTTCTCTCCCTTTCCTTCCTCTCTCTTTCTTTATTCCTTCCTTTTCCTTTTCTTTCTCATCTTTCTTTGCCTCTTCTCAGGGATTGATATTCGACATCAGTGTTACTCAGGACTAAAGAACCTGCTGCTTTTCTGCTAAAATAAAGTTTCCTTGTCATCGTGGGTCCCTGAAGACTCCTACTGTAGGCCCACTTCAAGATCTTACATGACCGCTCCATTTAAACACCACAGCAGCGAGAGCCAGAAATCCTTACGTGGATTTCTCTCCTTCTAAAAGTCTACCCTAAGTCATCCTGTCCTTACCTTACCTTATCCAAGATGACTCCACTCTCTCTTCCAAGGCTTTTGTTAGAGATTTGGCATTACAGAGTGCACCAGCCATTTGCACCACAGTATCTGTACAGAATAATTTCAGTAAAGCCGGCTTCAAAGTTCATCTCTGAAATCTGTACCCATCTAAATTGTAGCTACTTGTGACTTCTTCCACAACTTCCCCAGTAGAAATGTAGCTTCTTAAACCTGTCATTGTTCTGCTTGTAACCCCCAAAGGCTCCCCGTTTTCCACCGGATTAAGTCCAAATGCTCTACCTGCCAAACCTGGCTCCATTTACTTTTCCAGTCACATCTTTGTCCAGATAAACCAGCCTTCATTCTACCTTTTAAACAGTACCCCTTCCTGCCTCCTTGCCTTTGCTGTTTCTCACCTGTATTGCTTTCCCCTCTCCCTATCTCTACCTGTCAAACTTGGGGACCCTCTTTCTAGGCCCTACTTAAATACTTCTTCCCAGAAATCCTGCCCTAATTACCACAACATGTAGTAACTACATTTTTCTTTGCTATCCTATAGCTCCAATATGGTGTTTATACTGCCCCATGTTACAGATATCAGCTACCGTGCATTGAACACCTGTTCTGGGCCCTGCTCCAGAGAATTCATGTAAATTACCTTTATTTCTCACAACAATCCAATTTTACAGATGAAATAACAGATATCCTGCCCTAGGTCACATAGCTGGTAAATGATGGAGGTAGGAATTGAAATCAGATGCATTGGACTCCGGGTCACTTTCTAGTACATCAAGCTATCACTGAAGAGATAAGGCCTGGGACTCTTATTCACATTCATTCATTTAAAAGCATGTATGTGTGTAGAGCAGGTACCAGGCATGATGCTGAGAGTCTAGTGTGGGAAACAGACGAGTAATCTAGGGCTTAGGTAAGAACCAAGGTAGCAGACATGAATTAGCTCTTCCAACAACATCTATGTATCTCATCTATGAGATTATAAACTTTATGTGTGTATATCTTTCCAAAGGTATTTGGGGGGAAAATATTTGTTTTTTGCTACATGAGTAAATATTTCTTCTTTTAAGAAATGGACATAAGTTTCTATAGAACCCCTTGCACTTTCAGGTGTTATCTTTTTTGAGACTATTTAATTATCACTTTCTTTTTAAAAGTATGGAGGCTTAGTTCTGGAGAGGATAAGTCATTTGCCTAGAGTCACACAACAAAATGTGGCAGGGCCAGAATGAAAAGGCAAATCTTGGCCCCTGGCTGGGTTATTTTCTACTTGCCTACACTGTAGGTAAAGACTCAAGTTTCTTTGCTGCTGTCATGATAAGGCATTTTCTGTACTTTCCCTCCCTAAGTTAGTTGTCAACATTTAATTCTGGGTTGTTTCCAGGCTGGAGCCCTCAAGTTCAGTTCAACAGAAGCCTGTGAGTTGCAGTGAGAAATTTCAAATCTGACACTTGCCAGTTCCCATTGAGCTCTGGATGGGAAATGTCCCTTGCCTCATCCATTTTTAATGTCACAGCCAGTCTAGCGGAAGAGATCACCTCCAGGTAAAGTCATTCAGAACAAGGGTTTGTCCATTCAACTGAAGGCAAATCACAGGGACACTCTTACTCACCGGCCCCGAACTTGAGGGGGGTTGAGGCTTAAGACAAAGGCCAGTTTTCCCTGTACCTCTTCCTTTCCCATCTCAGGGTGGTCAGGCAAATCCCCAAGGTGACGAAGCCCTTGACAGAGAGCTTTCTGGGGTTCAACACCCGAGAACACTAGACTTGCAATTCTAGTCTTAGTTCTACAGCTGACTAAATTGTATAACTTTGAACCATTCATTTGATCTCTTATAGCCTCCCTTTCCTCATCTTTAGGAAGGAAATAATAGCACTACACCACAGCTTGACATGTGAGGACTAAATGAGACAATCACAAAAACACTTTGTAAACTATAAATCACTATGGAAGCATTAAGTGCCAAATTTTCAGGTTATGTTAGGCAAATGCCTGATTTCTCAGTATACAAAATGCTGGGGAGATGGGGTGTTTAGTATCTAGAAATAAAAAAAATAGACTTCATTGCAGGTGTCTGTTTAGATATGTTTCATAGCATCCAGGAAAGTTGTCATTCTTAAAGTAATCTGTTTTTCTTCATTCCCACAAAAACAGAGTAAGAGGAAATTGTTGTCAGTCAATAAACATATTCATTTATTCATTCCTTCAAAAAACATTTATTAAGCACTGAGATATTCTAGGCATTACAATGAGCTAAATGCTAGGAATACAGAGATTAAATATATATAATATATAACATATATTATATATAAATATTGTACATCTTTAATATATATAATTATATATATATACACATTTAGAAAAATGTCTGAAAGGATATCCACCAAAAGGATCCTCCCTCCCATCTTTCCTTCCATCCTTCCTTCCATCCTTTCTTCTTTCTTTCCATCCTTCCTTCTATTCATCTATCTTTCCTTCCTTCCTTGCTTCCTTCTTTCCTTCCATAAGATAAATTTCACAAAACTCTATAAGTCCAGAGTGACTCAGGTATGGTTAGTTCTAGCTCAGTGGTATCTGCTGTGCCATCCTCAGGCTGCTGCCATTGCAAAGCCAAGACAGACACAAAAACATGACATTGACCAGCAGAAGCAGCAGATCTCTTTTTTCCTGTGGGACCCCATTTTTTTTAATTGAAAACGTTTCAAAATAGATTGAAAAATTCTCTTCATTTCTCCTTTGTCTGAATTAGGCCACATAGCTATCCTAAATCACTGGTAAAAGGAACAGTATCACTGGTTAAGACCAACAGTTCTCGAAGCATTCTCCAAAGACCCCTGTGGGTCTAGCTTCACAATAAACTAAGATTTCCCCCCTTTTTCCATTCTCATGCTCTCACAAGTATACAGAAAGTACAAAAAGTTCATAGATATAAAACTAACACTTTCTGAGTTTTGATATAGTACCAAATCAGAATATCAACAATTATCTTTAAAGGTTATTAAAACACTCCTCTCTTTTCTAATCATCTATCCATGAGACCACATTTTCTTCATATATTTTTAACCAAAACAACATTTTGCAACAGATTAAAAGAGAAAGCAGATATAAAAGTTCAACTGTTTATTAAGCTAGACATTAAAAAGATTTGCAAAAATGTAAAATGGTGCCACTTTTGTAACCAAATATTTTTTTAGATAATATATTATTATTTTTTTCATAAAAATGGTATATGTTTTAACCTGTAACAGATTTCTCATTGTTATTTTTTAATGAATTATACATATTTTAAAAATTCATTTTAACATCTAATACAGTAAACAATAATAGATGTGACCGACACAAACTAAAGCTCTTTGGGGTTTTCAATAATCTTTAAGAGTGTAAATGGGTTCTGAGATCAAAAAGTTTGAAAATCCTGACTTAAACAAGTCTAAATATGTCACTGCATCACATGTGGGATGAGGTAGACACCTAAACTTTGCCAGGAAGGAAGTTATAGGAGAATAACTATTGGCAAAATACCCAGCGATGCCTAGAGCAATTGTTTCTGAATTCTGGGGTTATTGATTATTGTTATTTTTCTTTTATGTTCTTTGTATATTGTCTGAATTCTTAAACGAGAATATATTGCTTTCACGTGCAGAAGAAAAATCAGTAAGGCCATTTTTACTTTAAAATAAATAGGAAATACAATGAAGAGTCAGATCTCTAGTTACAGAGGCAAAGAAGTAAGGATGGGTGTATTTGAGGTGTGACTTCCTCTTTGAAATCACTTAGGTGTGAAGAGAAGGGAAAAGAGTGGTAAGGCTGGGGTTGAAGAAGGTCTCAATTCTTTTAAACAAAAGAAACGGAAGCATAAGTTTATGCTGAGGGGAAGATCCAGTGTAGCGGGAGAGTAAAAGGTAAAAGAGAGGCATAGACAATGTATGAAGCAAGGTCCTAGGGAGGGGCTGCCCAGAACCAAGGAGGGGGCATGAGCTTTGGACCAGTAAAGGAGCCCTGCTCTTTCCAGAGGTGGGGGAAAGAGGACCAGATGAGAGCAAGGAGGAAAGTTTAGAGATGGAGCAAAGAAGTGGAGGGAGTTCTGATCATGCAGCTTTTTAAAGATACCCATCTCAGAAATTGAAATGTTAAGAAGCACAAAAGATATAACTGTATGAGCCTTCTGGAACTGTGCAGACTGATAATAAGGTGCCAAATAAAAATTCAGCAGGCACGCTCTTTTCCTCCCTGGCTGCTTGAGGGTCTGCCACCATCGTGAACATGGTAACTATCCAGACCAGGAAGTTCATGACCAATAGACTACTTCAGCAGAAACAAAAAGTCACCGATTTCCTTCATCCTGGAAAGGCAACAGTACCTAAGACAGAAATTCTGGAAAAACTAACCAAAATGTGAAAGACTGCACCAGATGTCATCTTTGTATTTGGATTCCAAACCCGTTTTGGTGGTATCAAGACAACTGGTTTTGGCATGATTTATGATTCCTTGGATTATGCAAAGAAAAATTAACCCAAACATAGACTTGCAAGACATGGCCTGTATGAGAAGAAAAAGACCTGAAGAAAATAGCGAAAGGAACACAAGAACAGAATGAAGAAAGTTAGGGGGACCGCAAAGACCAGTGTTGGTGCTGGCAAAAAGTGAGGTGGAGATTGGACAATAGAGAGTAAAGATTCGTCATTAACTTTAATGTGTGGCGATTGAATAGATTTTTCATGAGAGGATTAATAAACTAAGAACTTCTATGTGAAAAAAAAATCAGTAGGTACAAAACACCACTTATGTGTCATTCAGGAAATTGAAATAATGCCTTGATATGCCATGCTATTTATGTAGACAGATTCATTTCACTCTTTTCCACCTTAAATTTTCAAGTTACATAGGATTTTGAGTTATTTAAACAATATTAACTCAAAAAAGGGGGAAAAAAGTAAATGTCAATGCTGAAGTCTTCCAGTAGATCTAAAGCAACATAAAATGAAGGAAATATTAATGTGATTGATAATCTAATACAGGATTCAGAAAGCTAAGACTGTAGGACAAATCCTGCCCACAACCTATTTTTTGTTGAGAATGGAGAGAGTTTTATGTTTTAAATGTTGAAAAAAATCAAATGAAGCATGTTTCATAGCATGTGAAAGTTACATGAAACTCAAATTTCAGCGTTCATAAAGTTTCTTTGGAACACATACACACAAAAAAATTAATAGGAATTTGCAAGCATGATAAAAAAGTAAGGTAATTACAGGTTCTAGAATTTTTATTAATAGATATTAAAATCTGGGAGGGCTTCAGAAAGTACTTTTCATGTTTGGAAGAAGATAAGGGCCATAGTTTGGCAGGACGTGGGAAGGTCAAGCCAAGGCAAAAGTGTTTGCAGAAGGTTCCTTCTGTGCCAGGGCTGCTAGGCACATTGGGCCGAGATTCTGAATGGTATGGCCAGTAGGTTACAAAGGGCGGACTCCCTAACAGCATCCACAGGCACCTTCACTTGAGGAAGTGCCTCTCCTGATTGGCTCATTTTCTGAGTGTGTGTAGAGTGGTAGAAGGAGTTGTGAGAATAGAAGAGAAATGTAGGGTGCTGGACCTTCCCAGTGGGACACGACAGTCTACCTGGAGAGATAAGATTTACTCACAGCAAGAAAATAAGAGAAAATTCACAGGCTAGATTTTTTGGTAAAGATTGTATATGCAATGGGATGGCCTGGGTTAATTAGAAAGACTGCCTAAACTAAATAAAGATTTCCTGAATGTGCTCCCAGAATGTTTTTCGAAAATGAATGAAAGAAACTTGAGAATGCATATATTACTTTTTGGCCCTGCTTAACATTGTTCAGAATCATAGCCACGATGAGGCCCAACTCCACTTTCCAAACATTTTTTTCTTCTACTGTCTTTACTTTCTTTTTCTCTCCATATCTCCTCCCAGTCTCTCTCCCCTTCCTGCCATCTCTCCTACCTCCTTTTCTCATTATTTTCTAGTCATTTCTCTCCTCATATCTTTCTGTTTAGTTTCCTTCTTTTATCATAACAAGGAAATATAAACGTTCATTTGTGACAAGAGATTACCACTAAATGGAAAGACAACTCCCACTGCCTGAAGAAACAGTTTTAATAATCTCTAATCTTTAACTGAAGAAGATACAAATAAATGGAAGCATATACCCTGTTCATGGGTAGGAAGAATCAACATTGTTAAAACGGCCATATTACCCAAAGCAATCTATAGATTCGATGCAATCCCTATCAAAAAAACAATAGCATTTTTCAGAAAGCTAGAACAAACAATCCTAAAATTTATATGGAGCCATAAAAAAACCAGAATAGCCAGTGCAATCTTGAGAAAGAAGAACAAAGTTGGAGGTATCACATTACCTGATATCAAACTATACTACAAGTCTACAGTAATCAAAATGGCATGGTACTGGCATAGAAACAGATACACTGATCAATGGAACAGAATAGAGAGCCCAGAAATAAATCTATGCCTATATGCTCACTTAATATATGACAAAGGAAGTAAGAATATACAATGGGGTAAAGATAGTCTTTTCAATAAATGGTGTTGGGAAAATTGGACAGATACATGCACCATATACAAGAATAGACTCACAATGGATTAAAGGTTTAAATGTAAGACTCGAAACCATAAAACTTTTAGAAGAAAACATAGGCAGTAAACTCTCTGATATTACTAACAGGAATTTCTTTTCAGATATATCTCCTCAGGCAAGGGAAACAAAAGAAAAAATAAACAAATGGTACTACATCAAACTAAAAAGTTTTTGTACAGCAAAGGAAACCATCAACAAAACAAAAAGACAACTGACTGTTTGGAGGAAGATATTCGCTAATGATACATCCGATAAGAGGTTAATATCCAAAAAACATAAAGAACTCATACAACTCAACAACAACAAAAAAAAACACAAACAATCCAATTAAAAAATGGGCAGAAGACCTGAACAGATACTTCTCCAAAGAGGAAATA